>NW_024581127.1:14190885-14199309 GCF_017639235.1 Corvus kubaryi
AAGAGAAGAGAAGAGAAGAGAAGAGAAGAGAAGAGAAGAGAAGAGAAAAGAGAAGAGTCCCTAAAATAAAATTATTCTTTAGGAGTAGGAGTACATGGATTTCCTAGCCAGACATGACATATCACATCATAAGCCATGAAGTAACTAGCCCACAGCATCATAAGGAGGAAATGAAGGCAGAAGAAGATGGGGAACACATCTCTTGCAGTAAAAGAGCATGGCAGCACTTCAGTCAAAACTAAGAACTGGGCCTGGAAGGCATTAACAAATGGGCATTATAGGAAATTATTTTCCAGATTATTGTACATTGAGCAGAATCTCATGTTTGTATTAAAAGTGCAAAAAGTGCTGTCATTTTGCACAGATGACAACCTGAGGAGCAAAGGCCAAGACAGTCAGTTCTTTAATCTCAGTAGTCACAGACAGGATCAGAAGAGATCTGGTGGTCTTCTACTAATGTCATGATACAATTTTTTTCTTCCACAGAAGAGGATTAAGTACAATCTGACAATTAACTTCTATCTTTCTCATAATAAGCAGTGAAAGACTATTTTAACTAAGCCCGGCAGTAAATCAAAAATGAGTGTATACAGAGTAAAATTGCTTCTTTCCTTTTTTACAGTTACAAAAAGACCATCTGATTCCAATGATAATCAGCCATTATTCATGAATCATTCACATGATTCCCATTAGCTCTGTCCATGGAACACCTGAACAAAAGCCAAAGGAACTTGGACATGTTCCTCATTCTGCCTTTTCATTATTTTTTTTCATCTAAACATCTGTTTTCCCATGTTGACGTATGAGCTCATAACTTGCAGAACAAAGACAACCCATGCCTTCATGTAGCAGCATGTTTATGTAGGTAGAACTGGGTTTTTCTGACAATTGCTCTGTATCAGTTCCACTCTTTAGTCTGTTGTCCAAAGCCACTGCCACATTGCAAGGAATGAGCAAGAGGCACTGAATGCTTCTTTAGTGGGGAAAATTTTTCAAAAAAATAACCAGAAACTAAGGCATAATTTAGTGAGGGATATTGGTTAAATATAGCTTTATAAGGAAAACATGATGGTGATTATTCATGAATAGCAATGCTATGACCACTATCACAGATCATGTCTATTTAGCTGCACAACACCATAGCATTTTCAAAACAAATGTAGTACTTGTGCCCTAGTTTGAAGCTTTTACATTTTAGGGCCATGATCCTGTAAAAGTACTCACTTTTCACAGATCACAGAGATCTCTTGCAATACCCCGTGCTAAGCATGTGTGTGTAACAGCTCAAAAGGACCAAGGGCCTCTTAAACACACTGTATTTAAGATCAACAGATCCTGTGGAATGTCTCATATATGGAAAACTATGAAAAGTTTAAGTGCTTGCACATAAAATAGGCAAATTTAGAAAAAAAAAAAGAAGAAAGATAAAAAAGTTAGAGATTACAAAATAGACTACAAAGTAGAGTTGCTTTGGACTGTAATATGATTTGTGCTAGTCCTGCTGGTGTTGGCTTTTCTTTGTTTACAGTATGAATGCTGTAACCCCCTCCATATATCCAAAGTTGAAATAAAGTTAGATTCAATGTTAAGCATTTAAATATTTTAAAAGTTTTAACAGCTTAGAGTGTTAAAGTTTTTCTAGCAATAATGCAGTTAATATTATTTTTAGATTAGAGTTTACATAAAAACAAATATCTTAACTTTTTTCTTCCATCCTTCTCAATTACATAAGCAGACACCAGAGTACTGAGATCAAGAAAGTGGAAGGCAGACAGAGAGAGCAAGATAATAAACAATACAGGAGTTGCAGCAGGAGGAACTTGGGATCAAATGAGAGAATGGGCATCATTAGGTTAAGGTTAGGACAGTGAGGCAGTAAGAGTACGGATCTACAGATTTGTGGCCATTAAGACAGAAGTACAGAATACCAAATGTAGCTCTGCGTATTCCTTCAGTAATATAAACAGAGTATCAACAAACACTCTGTCAAACAATGTCAGGAGGGTGGCACCTGGCTCCAAAGAGAGGAGGCAGGCTGCTGTAGGCAGGCTGCTGTCAGAGACCATGGGAGGACACCAGCTTCAGCACCAGCTCCAGACAGCTGGGGCTTAACAAAGTTCTTGCAGACCCTGGTGTCATAGAAGTGGACTGGGTAGCAGCAAAGGGGGTTTCAGCAGATTTGGGGGGTATTCTTCTTGTGATTATTCATGCAGAAATTGTTTTCTCACCTCAGCTCACTTTAGGGAACCTGTATTTCCCATCAGGGATTTCTGGAGATGCCCATTTCCATAAAGTTTACTGCTGGAAGGCTGAAAACTTTTCTTTGTTTGCAAGAAGCTACTAGCATTTTTAGTAGCATTTTTAATTACTAGCATTTAAGCCAAAAAAAGGTAGTCATAATTTCAGGTATTAGCTGCCATCGCCCTATCAGCTACAACTACTCATATATCTCTCCCACCCAGAGGAGAGTTCAAATGCTAGTTTTAGCTGACTCTGGTCCCATGGCAAAGACAGACATTAAGAGCAAGGAATTCTTAAATCATATTTACATACAGCAGACGCAAAGGATTGCAGTTTGTACCTTTTTTTGCCAAGCTTTGTTTCATCTGAGATGGTACACACTCAGAGAAAGCACTCATACTCTGCAGTTTCATGGGAAGGCTGAAGAGCTGGGATCCCTGTTGCTGGACAGATGGGCTCACCTGGAGGGCGACTGACGTGCTGTCACTTCTTCACTGATTCAGTACAGATGGCCAGCTGATGCCAAACTGGGCAGGAACAGCCTTCTCAAATACCTCACAAAGACCTCGAGCTGGGTTTTTATGTGTTCTCTTAGGGTGGCACTGCACTGACACTCTGCCATAAGAAACCAGGTTGGGGAGCTAAAATAGCACCTAGCTATTTGCATTCTCCTCTGCTGGTTTTCTGATAAATTGGCTTCTGGTCCCATTCCCTCTGAGAGGGCAAGGGGTATCCCATTGCAGTGGTGCTGAGTCTCTGCCAGGTCACCAAGCTACACAGAAACCTGCAGCATGACTCACCAGGGGTAAATGTTTTGGGTCTAGACACTTAAGAAATCTTGAGTCATGTATATGTAGTTATAGAAACTTAAGGATCTGATTGTAGCAAGCTCTGCTGAAACACAGTTAGATACTTCCCCTGCCCTAAGACAAGTAAAACAAAATCTGGGAGAAGACCAAATGATAAGTGGGAGAGGAAAAACATTAAATAATAGGAGCAGATATTTCTGTAGTAACTATAAGCAGCTAAAGTCTTAAAGATTCAAACAAGATTAAACATTAGGAAGAAACACTTTGTAAAGGTATGGACAATTTGGGAAAGATTTCTTGGAGAAAATTAGTGTTTCATGCGGTTCCATGGTTCCACAGATTTGTATCATTCCCAGATGTTCCACAGGTTTCACATCTGAGATCCTCCTTGAAAAAGAGTGTGAAAGAGAAGCATAGTTCCTTGCAAATAATTAAGAAAAGATAAAGGGGCACCTTAAGGGGCACACAGCAAAAAGGCAGCCACAGCAGAGCAGATAGCTGAAGGAAGAATAGTGTTACAATAAACTTAGCCATGAAGTGCTTTCAAAAAAATTTACATGCAGTGAAATTCAGCAAGTCTTACAAATGTTTTCATGCTCTCCATTTATGTATAGGGCTGA
This sequence comes from Corvus kubaryi, assembly GCF_017639235.1. Taxonomy (NCBI): domain Eukaryota; kingdom Metazoa; phylum Chordata; class Aves; order Passeriformes; family Corvidae; genus Corvus; species Corvus kubaryi. The sequence continues at coordinate 14,194,556 of NW_024581127.1, forward strand.
TTTAAGCTTTTATTTCAATTATAGCAGTTGTAGTACGAAGTCATTCTCACAGTTTGTTTCCAACAGCTCAAATTTGATTTATTAAAAAACCCCACCATAGACAATGAGAAGTATCCCTTTCTGTTCTTTAAATAGCCTTCTGTTCACTCTGAGTGCTGCACAGTTATACTCACAGCCCTATTGATTAAGAACATGCTGTTACCCTCAGCACTGGGAGAAATGAAGTTACTGATAGATAGCCACTTAAAGTTTTGAGGTACCTATCTTCCATGAGAGCTTCCAATGAAAGGAAATGTGGGTGTCTGATGATGTAAGTTCTTTGCAGCATGGCTGAGAAAATTGACCCTATCTCTTTTCACCCTTGTGTATTCTAAAAAGAGTGGTGTTCTTTCTGTAAGCATTCATCTGGTTTCAAATTGGATTGTTCATAATGTGTTGAGTTGTGAGAGGTTCCACAACTTTCCTTCTCTTCTCCTTTCTCTATCCTTCCTTGCTTCTGTGCACACTCAAACTGGGAAATATTGTACATAAATTTCCAGCAATGTGGGGATATAGTAACTTCATGCTTTGGAGATCTCATGCCTAAATAAATGGTCCAGGACATTATTAAATTCCAACTAATTTTATATAGCAGAGAATATAAACAACTTTATGTAAAGTTATGCTGATTATAATTCCACAGTGAAACTGCCAGCAGTACTAAATCACATTTAAACCTCAATAGTTCCTCTTACTGTTATTTTCCTGCTATTTTCTTTCACTGTTTGATCTGTGTAGACGCTTAGATGTGAAATGATAAATGTGACAGATACACCAATTTTTATATTGCATGGTTTTATGTTTTGATTCAAGAAGAGAGAAAAACTATGCCTCCTAAAGTCAAGAGAGACTTGACTCTCAGGAGAGGATTGTTGTTTCACTTGTTGCATAAAAACACTTATGTGTCAGCCTCGCAGAACCTACAGCAATGAACAGGGCATGAGGAAAGATAAGCAGAAATTTTTAGTCAGTTGCCTTTAACTTTTTTCTCTTTTTTGTCTTTCTCTCCTTCCAGATGCGTGAAAGGGAGAGCACAAAATGGTCAGTTCTTAACAAATCAAATTAAAACCCAGAATGATCTCCTAATCCTTATCAAGACAATGACACAACAGTACAGTATGCTTAGAGGAATAAAGAATAATATTTTGTAAATATATGTACATGCTCCTGAGACAACTATTTATGAACAAGAGGTATTTGCTTCCTATATGTGATAGAAATTTTATCATACAAAAAATTATGATATGCAAGACCTAAAGTCCATTTACTGACACTTAGGTTCCCCATCTGACTGCACAGATAATTTAGAAATATTACATTCTAAATTCTAAATACTAAATTCTTCTTATTCATGTTTGAAGTCTAACAGTCCAATGTCACATGCTGATGTAGGTGCTACTAAACATTTCATGCTGTATTTCACACTGGCATGAAAGCTTAATTTTTCAAAAAGTAACACATTTTCTCTTGGACACAATTATCCCTGTCAGTTACAAAGCAGGAGGCTAGACTTGCTAGTGGGCACTTTCAATACCTGACCTTTGGCATACACTTCATAGGAAATTCTCTAAATTCACAAACAAATCCTGAAACTCTTACTCATATTAAACAGCCTTCAACATAAACAGGCGTCATGTCACTCCAACTCATACTAGATAACCAATGGAAAAATGCCCTTACAATCTCTTTTTGATCCTTCTGATCTATGAAGTGGCTTCAACATTACATGTGGATAAAACTCCTACCAACATACTAATACCATCAGTTGTAATAACATCAATAAAGCATCAGCTGCCATTATCTATTATTTTCCAAGAGACTTGTTATCATAATAGAGAAATTGAAGACCTATTTACTTCAAGGTGTTCATGAAGCATTTAAATTTATATTCACAGAACCATATTAAGCAACTAGGTAATATTTCACATTAAGAGTGAAGATGATCTCTGTCCTGACACAAGCTGATCATTGTCTAAAAAATGTTTCACATAAGAAAAGATAGAAACAGGACTGAGGAAATTTTAAAATAAAATACTGGAAAGAAATGGCTTCCTAAAGTACGATAAAAACAAAATAGCGCAGCCAGCTAGAGAAAAACAAGACCAACTCCCAAGTGACAAAAAAAAGAAAAAAAAAAGGGTTACAAAACTCACTAGTTTCCTTCGCAGAACATTTTTAAGGTACCAAGGAAGAACAGCTAATGAACAAAATCCTAGATGGTATAGCATCTCCTGTGTGGGAGTTTGAGAGCTTTGATTCAGAAAGTGTCAAAGCAAAATAAGAATGGAAATCAAATTTTATATAATTAAAAGTAAGATGGTCTTTTGTACCATATCTCAGATCCGGAAAATAACTCAGGCTCTGCAAAAGAGGTCACTGAATTGTGACTTTTTGCAAATATCAAGCGATTTCCTACTATTCTCTTTGTCTTGTCTTTTCCCAGTTGGACCATTTTTCTTAAGCAGTAGACAAATAATAACAGAATGGAGCACATTGTAGTGAAATTAGAGCTCTCCATCACCTAGTCTATTTTAAGCTTCTTACATAATGAGGTGAACTTTACTGTAACTTCTCTGGCTCAGTGAACTTGTATAAAGAATAGAGGGAACTAATGAGTACAGTAGGATGAACGGCAGTAAAAATAGAGCAGATGTCAAGATTTACTGTAAAGCATACCAGGACCTTAAATGTACCATAAACTGCCCAGACTTGTATGAGTTTCTCCTGTTACAAAATGCCAAAATGACTTCAAGACTGAAAGAATTCCTACTGATTAATTCACATTATCAGTGGCTATTCATGTGAGTCAGTAAAAGGAAATATTAGTACTCAAACATCATAGACACGTGCTCAAATGAGAACAGTTTCTGCTACTTTTGAACAGCTAGATCCCTAATCATTATTTCACTCAAATACTCCTTTTTTTAAAAAAATACTCCCATAATGAAAGAGAAGCATACTCTAGGGATTCTGTACTACCTGAATGCACCTGAATGCATAAAAAATAAGGCAAACTTTAATAATGCTACCTAAGATTTTTTGGAATGTGTGTGTGTTGAGAATCAGTTATTCAGGTTTTAGCTCCTGCTTTTCTTGATGTTCCAGGTCCCACGGCTGCAGTCCTGATCAGAATGACAGCATTACATTGGATAAGCAATATCTGCCATCTGCTGGAAGGATATTTTCTAGCACTGATGAGGCTGGCATTGTTTGGTTAGGTGGCCAAATAGAGAGAAATCGAACTAACAGCATTCTAGAAGTTGATGAGAAATTGAAACTCAATCTGCAGTATAATAAAGACCTTCACATGCTGTTTACTGGTGGAGAAATGAGTCACAGAAGAAATGATTTCCAGAGCAACCCAATGGAACAGGACTCAAGACTTGATCAAAGTTGTAATCCCCTTTTCAGTATGGCATCCCACACTGCTACCACTGCTGCTGCAGGAAAAAAGAAAAAACAACCCGGGGGGGGCCCGCGGGGGAGAGTGTTCGTAAACCACAATAAACCCTATTTCCTATTCAAACCATTTCAAAAATACAATTTTCCTCTATCCACTCTGTAATTATTTGCCAGAAACATGGAATAGAGCAATACTGCATATTTGAACAGAAAAGGGTCTTGGTCTTCTTATTTTACATGAGAAGTAAAGCACTTAAGTTAACCATGATGATAAAACATTTTAGAAAGGGAATCAAACCTAGTGTTCGTAGGTTTGTAATGGTATTACAGATATAGATGGTTGCTGTCACATGCATATGTATTGCATACAGATAAACTTCCAAAATAAATATCTTTGGGATTTTGACAAAACACTGCTAGTTGTCTGGGCTTTTTAATGCCCTTGAAAGCATTCCATTAGGCTTCAAACTGATATTTCCATGATGTGAATGGATGGAGTGAAATGTTATAATTACCTGAGCTAACAGAAATTGCACATTGCCTTTGCTACTCTTTGGTAGCAGCAGTACACTACCTGGTTAATGCATTAGTGTGATGTAGTAGGACTTGTAGCACTATTATGACAATTATCCATCACTTCTGAACCCATTTCCCTCTTATCAGCCTCATATAATTTTGCTACACATGAATAGCTCAGACTGGAATTTTCCATGCTGGATGTTTGCCTCTGCACAATTTTGTAGAAATCTTCCGTCAAAAGCTTTCAGCTGTTTCTGAAAACACAATTAAGGGGAAAAAAAAAACAAAAACCCACATTGTTTTGACCATGTTAAAATATTCTGGCAGCCTTTTCTTTGAATAGCTACAGTACATTCATCCTTCTGTACAGGGACTTCCTCTTTGCAAGCTGGGTGGCCTATTTATCAAAGGTAAATTTCTTGTTATCCTCACAAAATTTTATCAAAGTCTATCCATGTTATAAACCTTGAAGCCTTTGCATAACATGTTTTCAGTAGAGACCCCAATACATCCGCCCACTCCAGCCTTAGAGTGCAAGCTCCTTTTGCCACGTTTGAGGATTCAAGCTGATACCATGGCTGGCTGGTCTGGGCCTGTGATCTGAGAACGAGGATACACTTTTAACAGTCCCAGCACTGGTGGTATGGGACAGAAGAAAAAGGGGAGCTGGCCAGTGTTGCTGCCTGTTTTGAGCTTGGGCCCCCCCCTCCCAAAGACAGGGGCGGATAGCTCGTTTGTTCCAAGCGGGGGCAAAAACCAAATGTAACTCAGACTCTTCAGCAGTGTCTGATTGG
>NW_024581127.1:14199319-14200646 GCF_017639235.1 Corvus kubaryi
GGGCAAAAACCAAATGTAACTCAGACTCTTCAGCAGTGTCTGATTGGCCGCTCACCCCCGGGTCCACCCCCAGTCATCCCCTTTCCCCTTCTCCGAATAAAAGATGGTCGAGGGGAGGCAAACTCTCTCTCAGCTCAGCTACTTTCCTGTAAACATCTCTGGTCGTCTGTCTCATTTGAAGGCTTCTAACTGCAGGGAATTGAGCGAGCAGGGAGCTATATTTCTCCCTCTTTGCTTCTGCTGATGGTATTTGCTCTGCAGCTGATTCAGGTACCGATTTTAGAGCTACTAAAGTGCTAGATTGCCCGTGCTACCTCTCAAGGCTGCTCGAGGCTTTCTAATGCATTGAAATACAAGTGCTAGCCGGTATAAAGCTGAAAAGATACCTTCCGCATTTGGCGCCCAGCGTGCTATCTCTGAACTCCGGTTCTGAGAGATTTTCAGGGTGTCCCGGCAGCTGTGTCTGCTGGAGTTAGCTCTGCACGTCCTGCTGTGCCAGCTCTGTTTGGCGAGGTGTTACTTTTTGTGTAACATCGAGCCCAGAGCCTCAGCCTGTACCCTCCCCCACGCCACGTGGCGAGGGAACGGCTGGAAAGCAGAAGACCCTTCTCGCGTTTTTTTTTTTTCTCCGGACCTGCTTTCCTGTGATAAATCCAGAATTCTGGTGAGTATTTCCCTGCTGGTTTAGGGGCTCCTGTCTTAAGCTGGTGCCGGTGCAAACTTTCTCTTTTTTTTCCTCCTTTTTGGCGAGTTGGGGTTGAGGTTTGGTGGTGCATTTATAATGGGATCTGAAGTTTCTGCACACCGTAGAGAAATATACCACCAAGTTCAAAGTTACCTTTCTTTAACTGGGCATAAATACCCTAAAAATCTAGTTCAATCTTTTGTACAATGGCTTTTTCAGTACTTTCCTAATCTGACCTCCGAGGACATAAGATCTGCTGAATTTTGGGATAAAGTGGGGGGAAAACTCTCCTCTCTGAGGCGTGCAGGAGATGAAACAGTTTCAAAATTCTTTCCTCTCCTGTTACTAAGTTATACTTTGCCGGAGAAAAAGGCAGTACATGAAAAGCCACTGCAAAACCCCCCTGTTAATTCCCTTATACCCTCTTCCAACCCCTGTGTCCCGGACCCCTCTTCCCCTACGCTGGAAAACACAGCTAGAGCAGACTGCTTCTCAGCACAGGAGAGCTATCGTCCTCCTGGCTCACCCGTGTTTCCTCAGCACCCTGCCTTGGATGGGAATCCGGAGCCCATCCCAGGACCTTCCCAACCCCTTTTCTCCACTCCCTTTTCCCCAGTTTCTAGCCCTCATGTTTCAAGCGCG
>NW_024581127.1:14200656-14362785 GCF_017639235.1 Corvus kubaryi
TGCTAGATTGCCCGTGCTACCTCTCAAGGCTGCTCGAGGCTTTCTAAGGCATTGAAATACAAGCGCTAGCCGGTATAAAGCTGAAAAGATACCTTCCGCAGGCCAGGACAGAAGTGCTATGGTAGTTGTGGGTGGTATGGTGCAGAGTGGAGTGGTGTGGCGTGGTGTGGTGTGGTGCGGTGCGGTGGGGTGGGGTGGCGTGGTGTGGGGTGGGGGGTGGTGCAGAAGGTACAGCATGAGAGAGGAAAGCTGGGATGGGTTGCCACGGTCCTGAGAGCAGTGGGATGGAGACAATCAAAAGAAAAGAAAAGGTCGGTGTGGTTACCTTAGACCTAATTCAAGACGGGATTGAGATGAAGAACTAGAGGAGTGTGAGAGTGACCAAACAGGTTGGCAGGAAGGAGATATGAAAGGGAGATGGATTTAATTAGTGATCAGATATGGTGGAAATAGGGGGAAATGTCTAGGAAAAGACATTAAAACAAGTAGCCGAGAGCAGATGACAAATCTAAAGGAGAAGATTGAAAATCATGATGAATGGGGAAGCTGAGGAATGTTGGAACTGAAAAAAGGCCCGGTGACTCGGGCGGGGGGAGAAATTGCAGTCCAAAAGCAATGTGGTTGATAAGAGCAAACTCCATTTATTAGCAATCAAAGGCACTTATATAGTATACCAGCTTGTTAACTCTTAAGTGGCTTAAAACTTATCAAAGCGAATTTCTGCTTCTACCTAATTGGACTTACATTGGCAAGCTTCTACAGTTATGTTATGATTAAAAGAATTCAGAGTTCACCTCCCCTCTCTGGGTCTTATCTGCATAGCTGTATCGCTTCAAACTCCCTTCTTTGTTTCTCAGGCTTGGTTCTCACACAAGAATTTTCTCATGGAGAGTCTCTCACACAGGCCTTTTGCTTGCAGGCTCTTGCTACAGTTCTTTTATTGATCCCATAATTTTATCAATAATCCATGTCCCTGATCCTCTAACCAAATCCCAACAGAGGAAGAAAGACTAGATGAAGAGTCAGGAAAGAAGAAAAAGTATGGGTAAGACAAGCATGAAAACATAAGCTGAGGAATGAAAGGGGGCCAGTCTAGGAGATAGGGTGTGAGTAGAGCTGGGGTTTAGTTGGATCAGAGATTAGTACTGGTTTGAGAAGTCTGTCAGACTGAGTATTCTCAGCCATCATTTATTTCAAGACTCCTTGGTCAATATAGAACATGTGTCTCAGTGGACTTCCTAAGGCATGGGCTATAGACTGGGTATCCCTCCTTGATGTCATTACACATTATCTTTTCCTCATGTTTCATTCACTCAGCTGCTCTGATGATGCATTTACTATTAGTGTAGTAAAGGAAACTGATTCTTTGCTGGCCAAAATGTGCTTTTTACAGAGGTGAATGAAGAATTTTATTCAGTAAACATACTACCTATCAAAGACAGTCTGTTTTTAACTTGGCTATTTCCAAGTATATCCACAGCCCTTAGGAGGGCTGTATATGTGTGTGTATGCATATATTTCACTCAGGTTATGTTTCCTTGACAGAGTGGGAAGCAGGTATGAAGGAGGAGACGGTGATCTTGCCATCTCAAACTGTTGTAGAGGTGCCATCCTCATTCTTGCATGCTGCTTTAAAAAATGAACCTCAAGTATTTTCATGTTTCTTCTGGTATGAAGAGAGCTGAAAAGTATAAACCCACATTTGGAGAGCCAGTACTTTGAGAACCCCAGGCTGGAGAGGACAAGATGCATGGGCAGAGCTGCGGGCAGCTGGCAGTGGTCACAGGCTGATTGGAAGTTGCTGCATTTCTTGCACTGGTTAATATGAAGATCCCACTCAGTCCCTGGCCATACATTTACTCTGTTGAGAAACCAGATCTCAAGAGTTCCCATCAGTTTACTCATTATTTTTGAAGACCACATTGGTCTTGGGGCACTCTGCTGAAAGACAGTTAGTAATTAATTATTTTTGGATTTTCATAACCATGGTTAGAATATAAGTTATTTTGTCACTTCAGCAATAAAGAGATGTCATTTTCTCATGCAACTGAGGAATGGGGAGAAAGTAACGCAGACACACTTCATAATGCCCCTATCCACTGAAGACTGTAGTGAAAATGCTCATCTCCATGAGAGTAAGAGGAAGAATGCACATGAGATTAAAGGAAACTTAGTCATGTGTATAATATTATGGATGAGTGGATTTAGAATAGATAGGTATCCATTGCTCCCTAAAAAGCTGCATATAAAATATCTAATGCCCTGTAAAATGTGTTTTGCCAACTAACAGAAAAAAAAAAAAGAATAAAAGAAGGTTTCAAATATTTCAAATATTTCAAATTCTTAAAATATTTAAAATATTTGTATCTGGAGTATAATTCATGTACTTTTAAGAGAGCCTTACTACCACAACTGATCTTTAGTCTCTTTACACTGGATTCAGAGCAAATACAAAAGAACAACCCATGTCATTCAGTGACAGACAAGGGAGTCTTTTAAACTATGCGGGTGATGTGTGCACTTCAAGGCTTCCATTGCTCTCTGGTGGCTGAGGTTCCTGGGCATCAAACCTTTCCAAAGTGGTCAGAACAAGAGTTTTTTAAACCTCCTCTAAGTTCTAAGCTATTTTCTTCTTTTTCAGTCCACCCATGCCTGTTCCCGTCTTGGGTTCATGTGAGTGCAGAGTCCTGTGGTATTGCTGCCTAGTACCCAGAAAAAGCTGTGCTGTGCAATAGCAGCTCTGACTTATGTGCTGCAGCTAATTAGTGTCAGGAGGAACAAAACCAGAAAGAAAAATAATGACATCTTGAAAATACTCTTTTTTTCTTTCTTTTTTTTTTTTTTTTTTTTTGTAGGATCAAACAATTATTTCACTCTCCTGGACTCGTGTCAGGAAAACAGAATCAAAATTACACACATACACTTCAAATGTCAGGTGATGTATATTTATTCCCCACGCACAAAATTTCTCCCCCCCCATCCCTTAGCTGGTAACATTGAGGTAGAGCTAAAAAAAACCTTTTGAGACTCACTTGGACCTTGCTGCTGCCACTCTGTAGCCCAGTTTCTGGATGTTTGAGCTTAAATTCACAGGCACATGCCTATACAAAAAACCATATTGAGTTCAGTGGGACCATTTGTGACATTTTTCTTCTTGGTATGATTTCATGGTTTTGGCAAGTCTTTATGCCTCTCTCTGCATTAAGAAGCACTTCAATTCCTTGGTCTCTGGGTAGTCCATCTTAGTTTTAAACTCCTCCCACTTGTTACAATAAGGCCAAATATTCAAAGCCACCAGAATGCTAAAGTTGGAAGAGAGGCACAAAAGGGGTAAGGGCACGGCAAAAATATTTCTGGAAGAGGGCACCAAGTACCTGTGTAGAGAACTGACTGCATGTGCACAGGTTCAAGATTTGTGTATATTGTGCTTGGGACCAAAGATAACATGACCAAGGACTATATGCTCAATAAATATTTCTGAACCAAGTAGAGTGGATAGGAGATATCTACCAAGATTCATAAAGGAATTATGGTCTCGTGGACAGAAACTGTCTTTTTTTTTCTGTCTGTAGAGTACATATATTATTTGGTTTCTCAATGGAACTCAAGGAACAATACAAAAAATAAGCAGTTGAAGAACTTAGATGATCCAAAGTTAATTTAAGTAGTTAAATTGTAGCCCACTTTTTGTTCCTTTTTAAATTGTGCGCTTGCAAGGAATGTTCAGCAACACCTAATGTTCAAGATGTGCAAGTCTAACATGAATTTTATCTAAAGACTACATTTTCAACACTGTCAGATTGTTAGTACTGAGTAAAAATGGAAATGTGTTCAGCACATTCCTCAGAAAACAAAAAGAAGTGTGAAGTCCTGCTATTATTTTTGGTAGCTTCTGACTGAGGGGATTAATGCAAGGAAGGTGTGGTAAACTACACCAGTCCAACACTTGGTCTTTTTTCTCTGGGTGCTGCTCACCTGGTTTTTCTACTTGACTCCACAGTCTAAAGCTTTCTAGGTGACCCACATTATTTTTCAGTGCTGGATAAATCTGCTGACAGTCTTACAGAAGACAAAATTCATTAAATGGATGCAAGTTTGGAAATCTGATTTTCTAATGTTTTGCTGCAGCACCTTAACAACCACATCCAGTGTTCCTAATCAGTTACTTCTTGTTAAAATGCCACTTAATTGATTAGGAATCTTGGTAATAAAAGGAAATAAGCCATTTTCATGTCATTATTACTCTTAATGCAGCTCTCGCTTTCCCCTTACACCCTAGTGGATTGCTACCATGGCTGGTAAAGGGTGCACAAGGGACCAGACCAAAGTTTTCTTTTTAAGCTATCCCAGACAATTTTCCAACACTGCAAGTCTCTCACTACTCTTCATTCTCCTGATAGGTCCTTCTCCAGTACCACAACATCTTCTCCCCTCTCCTGAGGATTAAACTACTCTAGTTCTCTACTTCTTCAGAAGACAGTTCCAAAAGCTGCATTTCTGCTGTAATTTTATTGAGGTTTGGATAGTTATCAGTCTAGACCGACAATTTAATCAGGATGGAAATGTGCCAAGTACTTCCTAGCAGCCAAGACTGATATGAGATCTCTAAAGAGCCAAAAATGGAGTGCACTAAGTCAATTTTTTTTCCTTATTTCAGGATGTCATTCTTCTCCAACTCATATAGCAGATGGAGCCTCTTTCTTCCTTTTCTCAGCCAGCCTGATCCATTCAATGTTTGGGTCCTTACAATATCGCTTTTTTGTTACAACAGTAACAAAAAGCAATGTTCCAGAGGTGTCCCAAAGGACACATAAAGGGGATGCCAGTGTACCTAATCCCACCAAAAAAAAATTGAAATGATATATCAAAAAAGATATTGACTTGCCCTGAACAGTTTGCACTTGTTCCATTAAGAGTATAGAAATTTGGCAGAATATAAACCCTTTGTGTTCCAGCTGGTCTTCAGAGATCAGGGAGGCTGGGTGTGGCTGGGCTTAATTTATGATTATAACCAGTTCAGCACTCTAAGAGTGGCCATGTTTAATAAGAACTTTGATGAGCACAGGTTCACACGTAGGGCAATTTTGACAGTAGGAGTCTGATCATGTTCAATATGAATGCATGTGAGCATGGATTCAGGAACAGTGTGATTTACCACTCTGATACCAGAGCTCTGGCCAAGTTCAGTAAGAACTTACATGATCCAGAGTCACAAATGTGGTTTATTGAAGAAACAGGAAAACAGGCTCTGGACTGATCGTGGTAAGTGCACTAACTGCAGAGAGTTAATGTGTGTAGAGACTGAAGGTATGGTAACAGAGATCTATTATAAATATGTGTGTATATATATCTATGTAAATAAATATTCCTGAGACTGCTCCAATACAGCTGCTCATCTAAATGCTTCCTTTTGGGAACGAGGACAGACACAGTCCATTGACTGATCCCAAACAAGCGGAAGTGGTTTTCCCCCTCTCTTATCTTTTTATCTTTCTTTTTCTGCCCCAAGCCCCTCTTCTTTTATACAATAACTTTTAGCCCATCAAAAGGAGGGAACAATTGCATGTTACAGATGGAGGTTTGGTTACTGTGACAACACATGTAAGGCATGTTCTCTTCTCATTTGCATGCTTAGGGGGTGAAAGTTAATAAGCAAACAGCACTCAATGACAGTCTTGGCTATTTTTGCTCAGAATTCATAGTTGATACAAAGAGTAAAATAAACACTTTGGTCCTCCTCCACCTACAAAAGAAGCAGTAAAGGCTGTCTGACACTCACCAGAGAGTTTTTTCATGCATACTTATCTCCTTAAAGGACCCTATTGGTAGCAGGTCATGTTTCACGTGGTGAAAGGGGGAGTGAAGCCAATGGGTGGTCTGGAGGCATGGGTGCTCTTCTGTGCTTCACTAGAACAACATTGGGCAGTGAGGCCTCCACTTTGCTCTAAACATCGTTCAGTTGTTCGGCCTTACTCCAGCCAGGTACAAGATAAACAAGAGGCTCAGCTCATGTTTTTCCCAACCAGCATCACCAATTCTTCATCAGCTTAAGGCAACTCTGTAGCAAGTCTGACAATTTATGATGACACAGATAGGATAAAAACAAGATATAACATGCACATGCACTAACTCTAGTAAAGGCTAGCAAACTTTTACACTCTATTATATTGGTTTTTATTCAGTTATATTGTATATTATAGCATTATATCTTTAATAACAAGAAGTATCCGAGAATTAATTACAGGGACCGTGGAATTAGAAAAGGGCAAGAGTGCAGGCATAACTCTGGAATGAAAAACACTGCAGGGTCATAGGGAACTGAAAGGTCTAGGAGGAAGGTAAGTCAGAGCATAAACAGCTGAGGTTGCAGAAATGGTAGTAAAAGAAACAGGGCCATCAAGAAAGGAAAAGCTCCAACATCCACTCAGGAGCATGCAGTATGTTATTTGTGCCCTGCAGAATAAATGAACACTCTTTGGCCTTTTAAAAAATCTCCTACCTCCATTACTGTTCAAATGATACTGCAAGAAATGCAGTATTTCAGGATTTATCAGAGAAAACTTTGAGAAAATGGTCGCCATAAATAGAACTACTCTAAAAAATTAGGAATTGAACGTAACTGCTGGAGGCACTTTGGCACCTGCACAACTGTATTGCCCTGAATTTTAATACAAGTCCATTGTCTTGTAAAGAAATGTTATTTCTTCCCTAATGCACACAGATTGCTGATGTACTGAGAATATTTTCTTACTGTTTTTGAGTAGAACTCCCCAAAAAATATCCTACAATTCATGAGAAGATTTGAGAGAATGATTTTAATACAGGAAAGAGAATGACTATTTTAGACACAGTAAAAATGGAGAAGCAATTGTTGAATAGTCTGCATAAATGAAACATAATAAACCTAATCATGATAAAAGTTAGTCCTTAGGTTAGAGGACTGCTTTTATTTTTTTTTACTTCAAAAGGCCTTTACAAATAGAATGGAGAAAAAGAAGGCAAGGGGACATGCAGAATTTTCTTGAGGTCAAAGGCCGTAGTCCAGGAAGACGTTCTGATGGCACAGAGACAGCACAACTGCAGGCAGAAAGTTGGGATGCTGCTCAGAAATTCAGTGTGCAGTCATCAGTGATTGCCAGTGATCCCATGATCACGGAAACGCCTTTAAAAATATGTGGAATTCAACACCTGGGACTTCTTAGGTCTTCATTTTTTTTTAAATTAAATATGCGTCTTCACATTTTGGAAGCTATAAAATGTTTCTTAAAGCTCAACACACAGAAAAATCAATTAATAGTGAATATAGTAAAATGGAACTAACGGGAAGTGCTAATGAATTTGAGTCAAACTGATGAGTAGAAGTTGTAGTTGGAAAACAGGGAGGAAAATCCATATAGATTGAAACAGCTAAACTTCTTTTCAATAAAATATTTCTGTTCAGAAAAGCCGAAAGATGTAAAATAAAAATTTTTGTTTAAAAATTACATTTTCTCCTTTTAAAAATAGCTAAAACAAGAAAAAGACTAAGCAAAAGATATAATTCTAAAAGAAATGGGGGGGAGAAGCATGCTTCACATTTTCTTCGGCCAAAATTGGTTTTACCTTTTCAGAAAGGAATTCTTGCCTTTGTCCACGTTTAGCTTTCAGCCCCAAGTATCTGTTTCGTTCTGAGCTTTCTTTTTATTTACATACTGATTTCAGGCTCTAAGATCTATTTTCTCAGTGTAAAAGTCACTGTTTTCTCAATATTTTATCATACTTACAGGGCTGGAGCATATGCCTTGCAAGAAGATTTAGTTTTGGTTATCCTGGAAATGAGAAGGCTAAGAGGAAATTAATTACCATCTTCAGCTAACTAAAGAAGAGTTGTAGAGAAAACAGCCACAGACTCTTCTCAGATGGGCACAGCAGAAAGACAAGAGGCTGCAAGCCACATCACAGGACATTCCAGCTGGAGACACAGATAATATTTTTCACAAGAGTGTGGCCAAGCACTGGTACATGAAACTACAGAACCTGAAAAATCTCCATTCTTTGAGACTTTCAAAACCTGATTGGACATGGCTGAGCACCCAGATCAAACTTCAGAATTACCCCTGCCTCTTGCAAGGGATGGGAATACATGGGTCACTCCAATTTAATTTACTCTGTATTTCTAAATGTGAATGTTTTGCATTGTAGTGCTCTGGGTTAGAACGAAACAATCCACAGAATGATTAAGTAACAACTACACGACTACCAAAAAGCACTGGTCTGGCAGCTAATGCACACATTCCATAGAAATCCAAGTAGTATTTCATGCTCTACTTTAGACTTTCAGGCTGAGCTTGGCCAATGCCTAGGAGGAAATCTGCATCCTGAACTTGGTTTGGACCATGCTAGCTAACTTTCCAACCAAAACTGAGGCAGCATGCTCCGGATATTTTACATTAAGCACTGTTGACATGGTTTGGCTTCCTTGGACCTACATAGTCCTCATGTGTTGAAATATCTTCACAGATCCTTACAGAGCACAGCAAAGCACGCAACCCTCAATCTCATTCTACAAAATCTTCTCTCCAGCAAGCTGCAACACAGCCCTCACATTGTGTCCAACAGCTTGACCTAAGAAAAAATATACCAAAAAATAGCAGTTATCTCTCAGGGTCATAGGAACATCACATGGTACCCGAATGAAACCCAGAGGCACAACCTATTCAGTATGGACACAGTTCATCAGTTAAAGTAGTGGGCGTGAGCCAGAGTGTGCCACCCCAGGGTCAGGAACTGAAACAATCCCCAGGATTGTTTTATCGAGCACCATAGGCACATATACTATAGATAGTGCAGTCTTTCAGGGAGTCAGGTTTCAATTAGTTTTAAATGAGGCTGAGGTTTTAACTCTGTATGGGAATAATGTTACTCTGAAGTAGATTTCAAAATCAGGAAAACTTTTTTTCCTATTTGATTTTCTAAAAGGTCTAACTTGTATGTAAATTTTTCAGTTAAGAATAATTAAGGATGCAAAATCAAGTACCCAAAAGTTAGAAAATACCATCTCAAGGATTGACTGAATTCACATATGTTCTATGTATTATTCATAGTTTCATGATTGACTGGTGGGGTTTTTCCTCTTCCCATGGGACTATACAGCTTTCCATTGACTAAGAA
The DNA here is from genome assembly GCF_017639235.1 of Corvus kubaryi. Taxonomy (NCBI): domain Eukaryota; kingdom Metazoa; phylum Chordata; class Aves; order Passeriformes; family Corvidae; genus Corvus; species Corvus kubaryi. The sequence goes on from NW_024581127.1 coordinate 14,209,807, forward strand.
AGGGGACAGAAAACACATGATCTCCTACATCAGGCAAGGAGTTTGGTTTTCTGGGTTTCTAAGAGCACAGCTGCCAAGAACAGGCCTTTTCTGTGGTAGACCTCACAGCTAAGGGTGCCCAACCTTCAGAGCATCCTGCTACATAAGCCATCAGAGAGAACAGGACCAGATGAGGCTTCCTGTGGTGCCTCGGCTGTGCTGCATTAAAAGCTCACTGAAAGAGAGACATTTTCCTTTGTGACTGTCATTTCCCTGAGCTGTTTTGGTATTTTGGAATACTTTCACCTACCTCTGGGACAGAATGATAGAAAACAGTCCAAGCCCGTACTAAAATTATTTAGAGTAGGACATATATGAACAACCAAAAGAACTTGAATATGTCTACACTGACATCCCTGCAGTTTCTGACCCTTGCTAGCTCTGGTACTGACAGCACAGGACAGTGAGCAACACAGACTGCAGTGCTGCAGGCTAAATGTGCAAATGAACCTTCATGCCTGGATTGCTAATAAATGAACCACATCATTTAAAGTTAACTTGGTGCCATTTCTATGAACAGCAATCACCTCTTGATTAAAAGGCTGTATTAGGTAAACTGTCTTGCTTATAAAAAAAAACTGTGAAGACTCTCCAAAGACACATATTACAGGAGATATTTAATGTACACTTAATACAATTTCATACAACCAGTGATGTGAGTTAATAGGCCTATAATTTGGTGTTTGCTTTCCATTAATTCAAGGAGTTTTTTCTCAGCTGGGTAACAAGTCTTTGCATATTTATTTTTCTCAGTGTTTAGGGCTGATAGAAATTTGAACATGAAGAGTCTGCCAAAGTGTTCTTCACCTCCCAAGGCACTCATGAGCTCTATCAGTCATAACGACAACTTAGCTTTGATGACTAAACACCACTTATGTCAAAGGTTTAATGAGAACACACTTATCCATCGTATGGGGAATTAAGTATAGTATTTTGATCAGAATGTTTCTATATTTGAATGATATGGTTATGCCCAAGAATGTGAACTATAATGAAAAATAATGTAAAATTGAGAAAGACTTTGAAGAACACATTACTCCTTAACAGTGAATTTTGATTTAGGATTCTGTCTCAGCTCAAAAATCTGATCATGCCAACAGGAAAAAAAAAATAAGGTGAACTCTGAAGGTCAGAGAGGGACATGGGTTACTCATATAACTGAACACTTCCTTTTCCCTTAGGAAAGAAATCCTTCCAAAGCACTGCATCAGAAAAACTGTAACTGTTCAAAGTCTTGCTGAAATCATTGACCACTCTGAGAAGAGAAGGCCATTGAGCATTAGTCCAGGTCTGCCAGCCATGTCCCAGGTGAACAAGCTCTCAGGGGACAATATTTTTTTGCAACATACACCTTCCTTCAGCAACCCCCTTTGAGCTCTTCTCCTAACTGAGCCCTGTGCTTTGTCTCTCTCCCAACCCCAAATCTATGTGTTCATGGGGACTTTGCCCCAACTACCCCAGACACTGTCAGATGAGACTTTGAATTCCTAGCTATGACTCAAATAAACATGCCCTCATGTAAATTGAAGCACAGCTTTCTTGGGGTGATTTTATGATTAGTCTATTCCCTGTTCATCTGCTTTATGCCCAAAAATGGCTGCTGAAGCTTTAAGGTGGGTCTGGGGGGAGGGGGGAGCCTTGGGGCTCTTCGGAAGGCTTTTCCAAAGCCTTACTCCCCAGGCGTCTGGCGTGCCATGCAGTCTGAGTTTTTGCTTGGCTAGCTTGGGGTTTTTTTATTAGCCCAGACAGAAGGTTTTTTTTCCTTTCCCTGGCCTTGGAGAGGATACAGCAGCAATCCTTCGGCGTCTTTTTGAAGCAAACTGGACCATAGCCCAGGTGAGTGTGTCCTCAGGGAGCAATTATTTTTGCCCCCTGTCCCTTCCTTTGGCAATCCATGACCAAATGAAGTGCTAGGCTTTCTCTTTTTTCCCAAAGCTGAACATAACCAGATCCCTAACCATAGGTTCAGGCTGCAACTTAGCCCCAAAGCTCCTAACCATTAACCAGATGAGAAACTTCCCTGAAAATAATTCTTTCCTGTCCCACTCCAAATGGGGATTCAAACTTGGCCTGTTTCCTGTCCCTAAGCCTAACTGTAGCCGCAGCTCCAACACCTGGTATCTGCAGAGACCAGCCCAAGACCCCAAGCCATGATGAACAAGTTATCATAAGAGAATTCTTACAGCAAATCTTTTTATCAAAATGGAACTCTAGGCTCTGCCTTGTTAAAAGTCTAACTCAGTCTGAATGCAAAGGATGGGTTGAGCCCAGATGCTGAACTAGAATTCAGATTAAAAAGATTTCAGGAAAGAGGTATTTTTGCAGCCTACCCCTTATTCCAGCTGCTCCTTTTCTTCCCCACACGCACCAACTGTAGCTCTAGGTTTTATCTCTCTCCCAACCAGGTATATAATGTTAACAGCAACCCTAATCCCAGACATCAGTTGCGCCTTCCCCAACACGTCCAGCCATTGCCTGGATGAAAAATGTCTCAGGGAAGAATGTTTTCGTGTCTTATCCCTTTTTGGCAGCTTTTGGTAGCTCCACACTAAGTGCATCTCTAGGCATGATGACCCTCATTCTCCTAATTCCAATCCTTAATTCTAAGCCCATTCCTCAGCCTGGGCTGAGTCTTTGCTCAAGGCACCCAGTCACGACCTAGATGAGCAATTTCTCAATGAAAATTCTGTCTGCAGACTACTCATTCCCTTTTCCTTAACTTGTTAACGTTGCTAAGGATGGCGATTCTTGGATCAGGGATGTTTCTGTTGTTGTTGCTCCCTCCTTCCAGAAAAATAATGAGTCTATAACTTAGTATTTTCAGTGAATTATGTACTGAGTTCACCTTAAAGCAACTCAGAGTCATTCATGATCCATATAAGACAGCAAAATTGCTTATTGTTCAAGATTTTTTCAATTTCTTGTCACAACAACCTTGAATGTGTTTTGTTGGGATTCTGCTTATTTAACTGATCAGACGCTTCTGCTGTATCCACCTGACTTCTAGTCCAAAGAATGTCTACAGCTGCAAGACGCATGGCTTCAATATCGTTCACGATAATCATAAAAACCACTTGAAACAGATACTTTGAGACTGTAAAGAAATGATTAGGTTTTCTTCATGCCATGACAACCAGAAAGTATGGAGTTTAAATATGGTGGAAAGGTATTGTGTAAGGTACATCTAATAGCTGTTGTGGTAAAACAAGGAATCTTTGCAGGGCCAACAGAGATGGCACTTAAAAAAAAAAAAAAAGCTTTATCTCCATTCTTTCTGTTTTTTCCATTATTTTCTCTTTTGCAATGTGTCATTCAGTCCTATGCTGTGATCTTTGGGAGAATGGCATGAGAAAGATGATACTTTATAATAGCACTGCTGGAAGAGTCTTTGGGGTAACTTTGATCAGATCTATTAATACAGTTGAAGAGTAATACTAGACTAATATGTGTTGAAATTAGTTCCAAAGAAGACATTTGTTTTATTTGATGAGTACTGTCAGAGTAGTATATTTGTTCCAAACAGTTTTAACAAGTCAGACAAACTTTCTTCAAAATATTTCAATTTGCTACAAACTGTATGCCTATTTATGGCTCTGTCTCATTGGTTCAGAATAAAAATATATTTATTCCTTTCAGATTAACTTTACCTCCGAATCAAACCGAAATTGGCTATTTCCAGGTCCGGATCTGCTCCCTTTGCTCTTTTTTAAGACAAATGTTTTTCCGATGACAGCTCGGCTCTTCACGATACTGCCACTTGGTGGTGCCCCGGTGCTACAGTGAAAACCATCGTGTCAATCGCTTGGATTGTGGAACTCAGCCCCACCAGGTTCTTGCGGTTGCTTCCTTTAAAATGAACAACATCTACTGTTTTACGGCCTCAGTTTAAAAAAAAAAATATATATATATTTATATATACAAAACACAAAACATACACTGTAGCTGACTGATGCTTTCAAAATTGTTAGGGATATATTTTGATTAATGCATTTAAAACTAAAACTACATGATCATGTTCTGTCACCTCTATCTATAGAGTGCAACATCTTAAACGTCTTAAAATATTTACAGAATAATTTATTTGGGTTGTTAGGATGGCTGAAATGTGCAACAACCAGTTGCAACAATGACAGTTGATAGTTTCTGAAAGATGTAAACAGTCTGTGGTAAAGCATCCTTGACTAACTGAACTCCTTCTATGACAAGGTGACCCACTTATTGGATGAGGGAAAGAAAGGCTGTGGATGTTGTCTGCCTGGACTCTAGTAAAGCCTTTGACACTGTCTCCCACAGCATTCTCCTGGAGAAGCTGGCTGCTGATGACTTGGGAGAGTGCACTGGTTGCTGGATGAAATACTGGCTGGATGTCAGGCCCAGAGAGTGGTGGTGAATGGAACTAATCCAGTTGGCAGCTGGTCACTAGTGGTGTTACTCAGGGGTCAGTACTGGGTCCAGTTCTCTTTAACATCTTTATCAACGACCTCAACAAGGGGATCAAGTTGACCCTCAGCAAGTTTGCAACTGGAACCAAGTTGTGTGGGAGCGTTGGTCTGCTGGAGGGTAAGAAGGCTCTGCAGAGGGATCTGGACAGGCAGGATTGATGGGCCGAGGCCAATTTTAAGAGGTTCAGTGAGACTGAGTGCTGGGTCCTGCACTTGGGTCACAGCAACTCCACACAATCCCACAGGCTTAGGGCACAGTGTCTGGAAAGCTGCCCAGCGAAAAAGGATCTGGTAGTGCTGGCTGACAGCAACTGAACATGAGCCAGTGTCTGCCCAGGTGGACAAGAAGGCCAATGGCATCCTGGCCTGTATCAGAAATAGCTTGGTCAACAGGACCACGAAAGTGACTGTCACCCTGTACTTAGCACTGGTGAAGCTGCACCTCGAGTGCTGTGTCCAGTTCTGGGCCCCTCAGTACAGGAAAGACATTGAGATGCTGGAGCACGTCCAGAGGAGGGCAATGGAGCTGGTGAAGGGTCTGGAGCACAAGTCCTGTGAGGAACGGCTGAAGGAGCTGGGGGTGTTTAGCTTGGAGAAAAATGAGGGTCAGGGGTGATTTTATCGCTCTCTACAACTCCCTGAAAGGATGGTGTAGCCAGGTGGGGGGGCGGCCTCTTCTCCTAGGAAACCAGTGACAGGACGAGAGGACATCGCCTCAAGCTGTGCTGGGGGAGCTTCACCTTGGACATCGGGAGGAATTTCTTCACAGAAAGGGTGGTCAGACATTGGAATGGGCTGCCCACCCTGGAGGTGTTTAAGGAAAGAGTGGATGTGGCACTTAGCGCCAAGGTCTAGTTGACAGGGTGGCGTTCGGTCATAGGTTGGATTTGATGATCTCAGAGGTTGTTTCCAACCCCTCGGCCTCGGCCGCCCCCGCCGCTCCTCCCCCGTTCGCCGCCTGCCACGTCGAGACCGCCGCCCTCTCTGCCGGCACTGCCCTTGACTGGGCTGGGCTGGGCAGGGCAGGGCGCGCCACGGCGAAGGAGGCGGCGGAGGCGGGAAGTGCCGCCCGCCCGCCCCGCGCGCGGCGATGATGGCGGTGATGGCGCTGCTGGCGCGCTGCGGCGGGCGCGCGGCGGGGCGGTGACGTCGCGCGCGAGGCGGAGGGCGGGGAGGAGGAAGAGGAGGAGACCTGGGCGGCTCTGGGGCTGAGGCAGCCGCGTCCCGCCGAGGTTCCCCTCGCGTCCTGTCCTACCCCCACCCCCGGTGCCTCCGGCTCGGGCGGGCCGGCGCGGCTCTCCCGAGACCGCGATGCGCTCGGCCTGAGCGCGCCCTCGCCGCCCCGCCCGGTTCGGGCCTCTACGGGGCCGGGGACCGCGATGGCTGCGGGGAGCTGGCAGGAGGCGGCGGCCCGGTGGGCTGAGGAGGCGGCGGCCCGGGTGCGGGACGCCTTGTCGGGCGGGCTGGGGCTGCTGCCTGCCGAACTGGGCCTCGAACTGGGCTTCGACCCGCAGGCACTGCCCACCTGGCTCGCTCTGGCGGTCCCGGCCGCGCTGGGGCTCGTGTTGCTGGGGCTGCTGCTGGCCGCGGCCTGCGGGGGCGGCCTCCGCAAGAAGCCGGCGCGGAGCGCGGCTGTGAGGAAGGCTGACGAGGCGGCCGGCGCGGGCCTGACGGCCGGTGGAGGCCATGGCAAGGCGGCGGGCCCAGGCCCCGGGCAGCTGAACCTCAAAGGCGATGAGCAAAAGAAGCGAAACAGGAAGAAGCTGCCGGAGAAAGCGGCGCGGGTGAGAGGGGTGTGAGGACCGGGAGGGCAGCGGGGGTGAAAGGCTTATTGACAGCAGCGGGACACCCGGCCGGGTCCCAGTGGGAAGGCGAGGGGGTCGCGTCTGGCGAGCGGCCCCGAGCGCGGCTGCCGCTCCCCAGGCCCTGTCGCCGGTGGGAAGGATTTGGGTGCCATACAGCTCCCCCCGTGCCGCCGTGCGATATTTGCCTGTGGAAGTAAGGGGTGGGGGAGGGGGGGGAGAGGGGGGGTCCTGACTGCTCTGGAGCCGTCTCGTGTCGTCTGGGTTATTTGATTGGTTTGAAAACCTGGAGGAGCAGCGCTGCCCCAAGTAAATTACATGTTAATAGTCCTGGGTGATGAAGAAACGGCTCGCTTTTTGGAAGCGTTTTATTGTAAACAAAAATTATATGAAAGCTGCTATTACTGTTATTATTCACTGAATGCTTGCAAGGTTAGCAACCAGCGGTGGAGACCTTAGCATAGCTTAGAATTTCAAGCCAGGAGTTGTAGTCTAGGCAAGTAAAAACTATAGGAAGCAGCATTCTAAGCCTTATAAATGTTGCGATGATTCAAACTTGAGTAAGCTTTTTGCTTTGTATTTTCAGTAGAACATGCTAGTGTCAATGTTGCTGTGAGCTTGTCTCAATAGGAATATGTCTGATTTAGTTGTTACAGTGAGGATCATCTCCTTTAATAAGGAAGTCTGTGTCTTAGCCCCTTAAAAAAGATCATTCCTGTAATTTAAATTTTTTTAAATCTTCGCTATGTGGTGTGGGAACCTTCCACCTTTGACAGTAGGCATCCACTTATGAGAAAATTAGTAGAATGCAGAAATTGTCAACTGTCCTTTTAAAGGTTACAGTTGTCGCAGTTTTTGGGGCTTGAAGGGATTGCTTCTGTAGCTTTTATGTTGTTAGGATGTTTGTAATCCTATTTATGTCCAAATGGATTATAGGAATGAAAGTGTAGCAGATGTCCCCTGCCTATTACAACTGTGTCGTATATTATATCTTTCTCTATAAAATCTGAATTGTTTCCCTAATGATGAGAGAAAGGAGAGACAATGGGTTTGTGTCTTCACTTGAGTCTGTGGCAGTATTAAGATTTGAGGAGTTTGGGAAGTTTTTTTATGAGAACTTAAGGCTAGACCATCTTAAACAGAAAAAAAAAAAAAGTCTGCATATGCCACCAGCCTGTCTTTGAACATTGAATGCTGAAGTTGTTTCTGGAAGATGCAAGAGACTGAATGCTGAGCACCAAGAAGAGGAAACATGATTCAGAATCTTTCCATTGTAGCTAGGTTCTCCATTTTGGAGATGGTATGCTAAAGATATAATTTTTTTTGCCATCTTGAGAAGTAAATAGTTCAGTGTTAAATAAATATGTTATGCCTTCTTGACAACAAAAACTAATCCTACAAATTGTTTAGATTTTGCTTGATTTGTTTAGTTTAAACCCCAATATGAAAACAAGGCATAAACTCTTGCAAGTCATTGCCTAAGACATTTAAAAATGCCACCACAGATGATAGAGTGAATAAGTAGATATTCAGTGTTAACGTGACAGTGCTTTGTAGTGTAGGGCTTCATAAAAGCTAACTTTAGTAACTTTATATAAAACTTAACTAACTGACATTTTTAGTGGATATAAATAATTGTACTCTATTGAGCTTGGTTTACATAGGCATAGAATAAAGTTAAGGCAGTGTAAGAGCAAATCTTTTTGTAATCAAAAGAGCAAAGTAGTTTTTAAGATGTCATTCTGTATTGTTACAATTTTGAAAGTTATTTTTATAGTACTTTGTATTCGTTATTTCCATGGTGAGATGAAAAAAAATCCTACCTTTCTCCAAAAGGAAATGCACAAATGGAATCATTAACTGTAGAGCAAATAAGTTTATACCAGTGACAAAGTTTAGTAGGCCTGCCTCGTGCTCATTTTCCAAGATAAGTTTAGAGAGACCAGTATTAGCATGTCCCAGTGTTTTCTGACTTTCATGTGAAAAATTCTCAAAATAACATTGGAAATTCAGAGATGCAACAAAAATTCTTACTGATTGCTGCCTGGTCATTTTCATGTTGTGGTTTTGTGTGCTGCGATGCTGATACTGAGGTCTGGGAGGGGAAAAGAGTAAGCCTATTACCAGTAGATTTACTACAGGGCTTGCTGTGCCAGGGTCTAGATTTCCATTGTGAGTGTTTCAGAAAAGCTTAGAGCAACTGGTCTGTAGCATTAAGAACACACTACAGATGTCTAATTAAAAGCCGTAGGGTTACTTTAATACAGAATTACTGAGCTCACTGTATGGCAGGTGATGTGTAACACTCATCAGTCAGGATCAGAAACGTTCTTTACTGTAGCTTTTCTGAGGAAGAGTATTAACTGCTTTTTTTCTTGCATGTGGCTTTATTCAGTACCTGTTTAAGTAGAGTACAACTTACCTCCTGTTCTTAGTGAAATAGGTTTCTTTGAGTAGCACTGCGCTGACTGAATACAGTAGTACCTATGAGATTCTATTTTATTTACTTGCTGTGAACAGACTGAGAAAAAAATTGAGCTGAAACTGTTTAGCTTTCACTAACATTACAGTTTACAGAGCCTGTTCTGGCTTTCTCAGGCTGCTTGGAGCAAGGTGTCATGGTGTCTTTACATCAGATTCTGTGCAGTAAACCTGAAGCTGCTTTTTTCTTTTTTTGTTTTAACTCCTGGAAGAGGCAGAGCTCTTTTTCTCCTGTCACAGAGTTCTTTGGCCCCATTAAGATTTTTTTTTTCTGTCCATAAAACTTGATATTTAAATTTAATTCTTTCCCCTTCTGGCTCTCCCTCCTACTTCAGCAGAAAAAGATGAAGCTGTTCTTACATGGTTTCTGTGCAATCTGTCAAACACCACAGAAACTAGAGAGTAGCCATCTTCTGTGCTCTGCTACCACTTAGAAAGCCATTCACACCATCTATTTGTAGATGTGGAAAATACCACTTTGACTATGTACTTCCTATTGTTTGTCATACACCTGGAGAAAAAATGCTACATACTCTAGTAAAAGTATTTGCATTCATTTGAGGAAGTTTCATATTTGGTCTCCTTGAAAGAACTTTCGGGACTATGGCAGTTTAGTGCTTATTTGCACTTAGATTGTGTAAAGACTTTATACTTTCAGCTGATGCTCGTGTTGGTTTGTGTATATGTTATGGTCCAGTGGCAAAAGTAGGGCTGTAGGATTCTTCAGGCCTCATAGAGAAAACTGCTTAATTTCTTTCTGAAGAAAAGCTTACAGAAAACATTGGTAAACAGGTTCTTCCATTGGCCAAGGATATTCTAAGCAGAGGTATCTTTATAAAGTGTAACTGAGGACTTTGGCTAGTACTGCATGGTAAGATTGAGGTGATAGCAATTTCATTAATACTGTCTGAAGTGTGAAACTGAGTTACCCTTTGCACTACCACACTTAAAGAGTACTTTTCATTTTGACAGTCCAAGCAAAACCTTTTCTACGTTTAGTATATCTTACTATCTTCATGAATGTGTGTGGAAAAAGGTTTATTTAAGTATTGGAATTTTAAGGTCCTCAGGCAAGAAAAGCTTTCAGTAATCAGTACTGTTACTGACAGCACTACTTCTGCCTTGTCGCATCATGCCTGGAAGCTTTAAGATGAGGGTGAAAAAGATGGCAAATAATAAATTGCACAATTTTGAATTAATTAATTTTGTCGATGGATGTTTAATATATTACCCATAAAGTTTTAAACTTTGGGCTGTGGTTGTCTTTTTAAAATGAAAAATTTATGAATACTGTAGAAAGACTTTTTTCTTTCCTGCTTCTGTTGCTGTCTTTGGTATATCCAAAAATGGTCACTTGGATTTTGGTTAAAATTCTGTGATTCATCTGTGGGCAGAAAATAAGTGTGGAAAGCTTCTACTGAAAAGGAGGATATTACAATTAAGGGATGCATTTCTCCCCTGAATGTATCAAAGTGCAAGTTTTCAAACATATTTCTTAAGGTTGTTGTTTACATGATCAGATGATCAGACAGCATTTTGCACAGTCATGTGGATGAATTTTTCCAGAGGGTTCTTAATGGATATGAATTAGTTTACTAATTCAGAGAAACCGCCGAAGGTTTTTTTAATTAAAGATTAAAATTTCTGTTTATTGAGTAGTTGGGAGGGATTAAGAAAGTACTTTTCAATTTAAGGTATTTATATAATAGCAAAGAAGCAAAGCAAGGTACAGTATTTAAAAAGTTAGTTTGCTGTAAACTTTCTGATACACATCCAATACTAGATGCATTAAATATATTATCTAACTCTACTGCTAAACAGACTGGAGAAAATAGGCACAAGAACCGAGTTTTGGCAATGAGTTATTTTCAAGATTGAGTATCAGTTCTTTGGTATACCTGTGGAATATACCAAAACTTTGTTGAGAAGAACTTTCTTGGAGAGTTCCTAGACACAGATTTGTAAAATATACTTCTTTTTCAGAATAATGAGGGAAATGTACTGCATATTAGATATGAGAAGTCCAGTTTAAAACTCGTCGTTGCAGGAGAAGAGGGTTTAGGTGACCTGATCTTTCAATTTCTATTTATAGTTACTCTGAAGAAGTTAACATGCTTGCTAACTACAGTAAGCAATGCTATGTTATACACTGGTGAAATCATGCCTAGGGTGGTTTGTAAGCATAATACAATGTGGCAAGGCTTAAATGCCTGTAACAGTTAAATTGAGGATCAGATCTAATGTTTGAAGGAACAGGCCACACTAAGTTGTGATATGGCTTTTGTTTTACTTGAAAGCAATTAGGTTTGTGTGATGTAGAGTTAAAAATAGCTTTTGGGTTTTTAATAACAAAAAATAACTAAAGGTAATAGAGCTTGAACTTTATTTGGAAAGAATTGCAGAAATTAAAGCAACTATGAAGTAGCTATTTATGCTTATTTAGTTTTCAGTCATTAATTTACCCGGGTCATGTGAACCAGTGACATTTGTGTGGACTCTTATCAATTACTGTTCTTAATTGTTTTTCACTCAGTGAAATTAATGGCTGACAGCAGTATAATTTATGCATATTTTCATCTTTTCTGCAGTTAAGCAGAGTAATTTCAGTCACAGCTTTTTGTTAAAACTAAATTACTTTTAAATTACTACATTTTTGTAGGGGGAATATATAGGCTGAGGTGTGTGCCTTTGCTGTCAAAGATAAAGACTCATTTAATGATTGTCCAGAGTTTTAATTTTATGTGTTGAATAATACATGCTAATTTTCTTTCCTTAATTGTGTGAGGGGGAAATGGTAGACTAATGTAACGCTTGTAATCAAGTCTGTCTGAAAAGAACAATGGGGTGTCGTGCTTAGTCATGCTTCATGTTTGATTTTGAATTTCTGTTCTACTGTGAAGTTTAACTTGTGAAGGAAGTGAGCTGGGAGGGATATACATAGATAGAAATTGCAGATGTTTGGTCAATGAAGAAATTACTTTTAAAAATTAGTCCTGTTACTGAATTGCTACAAAGTGGTAATTGTGTTAATTTAATTAGATAATTTATGGCACATACAACTGTAGCTGTTCTGAATCAGCTTTCAGAACAGCTACAGGTAACTTTAAAAGCTGGTAAATTTCAGAAATTTACCTTTTGTTATGAAATTGCCGGATTGAATAGAAGTGAGATGAAATGAGAAAACCTGTTCTCTTTCCTTTTCAATTTCTGTCTTTAGTAAATACAGAATTGCAGTAGATACTTTGAACACCAATCCTCAATTTGGTCTGCTTTATTCAATAATCTTACAAGCATTTTTTAGTCAACAAGTAATTGCATTTCAGTAGTAGTGTAATTTGAGCTTTGCTTCATCTGCTTTCTCTGATTTTTTTTTATTATTTATGCTTGTTGTTTACAGCCTAATGGACGGTCTTTCCTTGATGTATCTGAAGATGAAGTAATACAGACTGTCCGTAAAGACAATATAAAGCAGCCTGTGGACACAGAAAAGAAAAATGAAAAGGTCAGTTGTGGATACAAAGCAAGTGTTGAAGTTTGATGTATGTCATTTCAATATCTAATAACTCTAACAGGATTTCAAACCACAAATACTTATATGAATGAAGAGTTGTATTTCTTATTGTGAAGGGTACTAATCTAATTTGGAGTTGGGAAGAGCTAAAGTAGTATTTTCTTAACTTCTGAGACATGCCTTATCACAGAATGTTTGTCAAGCAAACTCCACTCCCAGCCCCCCACTAAACACTGATATCTCTGTTCATCATGTGATAGTGTTAAGCCTACAGAAATAAAGTTTGTGTTTCATCTTTGATGGCTTCTATGGCGATGCAGCATAATGATAGCATTGTTAAGTGCCTTGTAAATGGTCTACCGATTGGCGGACTACTAATCAAAGGATTAAGACCATGTGTCTGCTTATTTCTTTTGCCTGATGTATCCATTTGTAATTAGAGTTCTTGATTTTTGATGACACGTGAGCTTTGAGGTCTGGTGTGAGCTTTTTGTTATGCAAATTAAACAGCTACATTAAAAATATATTTTTAAACATTGATCTGCAGTGTTACCTAAAACGTAACCACACTAACAGCAGTGTTATTTTTTGAATTGTGAGGACTAATCTTCTTGTCTTATCATATATGCTGTCATTTATGGGCAACATGGATATACTTGATAGGCCTTTGATAATTTTTTTTGCTAACATTATGCATGAAGTTTTCCCCCTGTCATTGTTTTCTGACTTATTTTCTTCAGTAAAGTGCTTTTGTTGTAACTCTATCTGAGGAAAAATAAATTATTATGTATAAACACTCAGAAACACTTGGCTGTGAGGGTGGTGAGACAATGGATCAGGTTGCCCAGGGAGGTTGTGGATGCCCCATCCCTGGAAGTAAGTGTTCAAGGCCAGGCTGGATGGGGCTTTGAACAACTTGGTCTAGTCCCTGCCCATGGCAGGGAGTTGGAACTAGATGATCTTTAAGGTCCCTTCCAACCCAAGCCATTCCATGATTATTGTCATTTCTTTAGCTCATTCCAGCTTTAATAAATGTACTTGACTACCCTCTAATAGCTTCTTTTGCTGTTAGTACTAAAAGACTGTGTCCTTTTAATTTGCTGTAGGGTTTTAAATGTTTTTGTGATTGGCAAATTGAATGACTTTTCCGTGAAATAGGTTTGCCTTGAAGTTTCGTGCTGTGTGCCTCTTTCTCTTCCCCACGTTTTGCATATCAGATTGACTTTGCTGGGTTTTTCCCAAGAACATAACACAACTTGAACCTGAATGAATAACTCTATTTGCAGGTTTTCGAGTAGGTAAGGTGTTTAAATCCTAAACTCAACTTCACCTTAAAACTGCAAACATAGTGATCTGAGTTTTAAAATGTGAAGTTGAAGCTGCAGCTCTAGGAAATGAGTACCACTAAGTGGATATGGATGATTATTCAGATTGTGCTTTCATATCACTTTGGGAGATCCTGGGCAAAACATTATTGCCTCAGGAGTAAATTGTTACCCTTCAGTTAAAAGCATACTTAAGAACTTTGTTTGAACTACAGGTAACTGTACAGGCTTCTAATTATTTGGTAAGGCTTCTCAGGGCATCTGTTACATTTGTGACATTATAAACCTGCTAAGGTTATGAGGGGTGCTGTGTATGTGTCTTTGTGTACCATCTTTGGGATGGTTGGTATAAGACTATGGCTGTGATTAAAGTCATATGTGCATGTGCATACGTATATGAATACACATAATCTATGGCCTGAAGGGCATGGTTATTTTTTTGTGCTTCAACATATGCTTTCAGTGAAAATCACATATCCTCTGTGTTTCTGTATTTCTTGGCTGCTTCAGGGTTGCGAATTTCATGCATGTTTTTCTGCTTTGTGGGAGGGGAAGCTTTGAGTAATGTCTGGACTGTGGCCATTCATAGGGTTTATGATTCTGCAATTAGTGACTTGCCACAGTACAGGGGATTTTTTAGTGTTTAGTGTAAGGCACTGTTACCTAAGAAGTGACTCTGTGAATGAGACTGTGGGAAGTTAAAATGTCATACTCCATTCTGTTTGTAAGCACTTAACTGCTTTGTCTTGAATACTAGAAATAATTAGTCAACTAGGGATCAGGAAGAAAGGTTTATTTTTCTCTTGTTCTTGTATGGGATACAATGCATGTTAAAGACTTCAAAAATTTTGTCAGGCCTGCAGTATTCCTCGTGTGCTCTTAGGATGCTGGCAGAGCCAACACTAGCATCTTTGTGTGTTGCAGAAGGTGACACTCTGAGTGCATAGACTTCTGCAAAACGACCGGCTGGCTTGCTCTGGCTTTAACATCTCTTGCTGTTACAGTCAGTTTGTTATTGAGATAGCGACTGGTACAGTACAAAGTTTAGCAGGTGTTGAGTAAATTTGATAAAAAAATGATGGTTCTGGTTGTTCAGAACAGCGTAACACAGTTTAGGAAAGTAAACGCATTTTCAAGATTTGCGTTCTTGATTTTTTTAAAAACAGTGTTTGTTAATCACAAACTTCTTCTTCGGCTGTTAAACTTTGATGGTTTCATGAGAACTGTAAATTTTGATGTCAGTACTTCCACAGGAGCTAGTTATGTAAGGAAACTGAAGTTACAATTTGGAAGACTAGTCATCTTGAATTGTTGTCTGGGCTTTTGAAGTAATTTCAGGTGTTCTCTTATTGCCAGAGGGCAGTTGGGTAGTCATGGCTTTGTAGATGGAAGCTTTAAGATCTCAGGTTCCAGTCTCAGGTTGGCTGCAAATGGGAGACAAAGGTACAAACTTGCTAATCTTTCCTCTGTTTGAGCTTCAGGAGGCAATTTAAACTCATTTTAATGCTAATTTTCACTTTCCTTTTTAATTCTTCCCTTGTAAGTTGCCCTAGGAAATAATTTGACTTGTTCATATTTTTAGAATCAATTCTTCTAAGGTTGATTTTGAAAGTCTCTTTTGGAGACTTTTCAGAAGTTAGTTAGCTGGTGTGTGGGTAAAGGTAGTCTGCTGAGCAAATGAGAATTCAGTTTGGGTGCATCTGTAGTTTGGGTCCCCTAGTGCATTAAACCATGAGTTAACTGTTCAAAATCAGTTCCCTAAATGTTATAGGTGTGGTGATGCAGCATTGTATATAAACAGTGAATTTTTTATCATCTCAGCTGCACTAACAAGCTATACTGCTCTCAGTACCTGTATTGAAACTACAGATTACTTTTGGGGCGTGGTAACTCTATGGCATGTGACCTGCATGCCATTGTGGGGGCCCATAGAATATCTGCAGCAGCTGTGGTAATAATCTAGGTGTTACCTCTTCTGAATTCTAGAGGGATTGTTAGATGCTTCTTGGACATTTAGGACTAGAAAACCAAATAGTGAGAACTCAGGTATACAACTGGCAATTACTAGTCTGACTGTGGCAGATGTATTTCAGAAAGACATCCAGCATTTTTAGACTATTTCAGAGACAGTGAATAAGTGAATAGTTCCCCTTATAACATTTGAGTGGATAACCATATTTCTTTTAAAAGTCTTGTTGTTTTTCATTCATGTTTATCTGGTAGTTCTTACACCTTTCTTCACTGGGTTGAAAAGCTTTTCAGTACTGTATTTTCTTTCTAAGAAGGTAGTCAAGTCAATTTGCCATCACTTTAGCTTATCAAAAAATTGAACTCCAAGGCTTTCTGTGATATATTTTCTCCCAATATCTTGGGGTTTTTTTCTCAATACTATCTTTTCAACACTCTATAATTGCTACCTGTTGCGCCAAAACTATTTGCAGTAGTCATGTGCGTTCCTATTTGTTTAGCTTAGCTCTTATATCCAAGAAGCCATAACTGATGAAGCCTTGGGGGGGGAAAAAGTTTTTGATGTATGGGCACTAATTGCACCTTACGTTTTGAAGTAATTTCCAAGCTGGATTTTTTTTACCTTTTTTTTAAAAGGAGTTGCTGGCATTATTTATTTCTCCATGGGTAACTTTATACTTCTGCACAAACCAAATTTTGACAGAGTGGTATCTGCCTGCTAAAACAGCTCATTACTCCTCTGTGGCGGTGATGCTGCCAGCAGCTGCTTCTACCCAGCTTTGTACTCTGTAGCATAAGTAATGTTCCCCCCACCTGCCATTTCTGTGCTGCATAAGTCTTTCACAGAGGGTTGTTCAGGAAAATCTGTTTTAAATTTATTCCTGTATTTGGCAAGGGGGAGGGAATTCTGAATCACTATGCCAAGTGATCAGTAAGTAATTATTAAGATAATGTTTTCTTTTTATTCTAGTCAAAGAAAAAAAAGAAATCAAAGGCAGATTCCAAAACGGTTCAGGATACATCTCGTCTAGATGGAAAGGAAGTTGATGAAGGTACTGAACACAAACATACACAAAATGCAAACATTTTGGCTTAAATGCTGTTTAAGATTTACTTGTGTTTGGTTCATAAAGAAACATAAACTCATAACTCCACAGTCACATATTGTATCTGGGAATCTAATCTTTGAAACAACAGTATTTAGTAACTTCAACTGATATTTTTGAAAGTAGTCTTATAAAAACTGAGAAGTTTTGGACAGTAGGGTGCTCATGTTATTCATGTTTTGCTCTGTGAAGCCAAGTATTATCACAGAAAAACTTACCTTTGGCCATTTGTTTGTGTTCTCAAACTAATGTTGAAGCTGACTGGTTAAACTGCCCTCAGACTTCGTTTGATATGGTACAAGCTAAAAATCTTTCCTTCCTCTTTGACTTAGTTATGTTTTCATTTGGGTGATGTTTTAGGAGCCTGGGAAACAAAAATCAGTAACAGAGAAAAGCGTCAGCAGCGTAAGCGAGACAAGGTGCTCAATGACGGTGGCTCAGGAGAAGCAAATCTCCAGGGTATAGAAAATATAGTTACTGTATCCATTGAACAACTGATGCCTACACCATCACTTCTGGTTGGTCTCAGAAAAAATAAAGGTATGATGCTTGATAGGTCTGTGAATGTGTCCTATAAAGATACCTTTACTCAAATGCTTAAATAGTGACTCTGTTTTGGATGTATGATAGGTATATTTGCAGGTGAAACTCTTGAGGAAATTATTTCAAGCTGTGAAAAAGTACTTCCTCATAGTGCAAAACTCCCCCCTTTTTTTAGCCATATTTTTGGGGAAGCTAAAGAGAGTGTTTTGGAGTTAGTGGCTAAGACACTGGCCTCCATCCATACTGGTGCACTGTCAGTTGCTGCACTGCTTTGTAGGCATGTCCCTGTTCCTTCACTTGTGCTCTGTGACCTCGCCCTTTGTTTCCAGAAACTTCAAAGGCATCCTCAGCACTGCTGCAGGCAGCACTAACTCCTTAACTTTTTGAGTGCTTCCTTGTGGGAAGGTTATGCCCCTGAAGTTCTCTTTAAATATCATTCACTGCATAACATGTAGGCGTTTTTTTTCCAACGTAGATTTAATAGTATCCTGTACTAAAGCTGTTCATAATGGTAAGGCCCACGTGGCTGAGATTTAGTAGTCAATTACTATAGTTGAGGATTCAATAGATATGGCTGCTGCTGTTATAGAAAAGAAAGATTGCATGGGCTGGTTTAAAGCATGTGTAGACACAGGAATTCATATTCAGGTAAAACTGAGAAATAGGTGCTTTTATTAAATGAAATTTGATGATCTGGCAAAGTGACAAAAAGACTGAGCCTAACAACTGTCTGGTACCTTGAAACAGTTTAATGAAATTTCTATGCCTCACCCTCCTGTTTTATTGACACTCGTTTGCACCTTGACTGAGTGCATAGTTCTTGCCTGGAGGACTACATCAGTCGTTTCCTGTTGCCTTTTACCCCCTGTCCATTTACACAGAACTTCAAGAAATGGTAGTTCCAACTGTCTTTATACACTGTTGCTAACCATAACTTACTGTAACCTCTCTAGTCAGAATCCTTTATGTATCATACTTTTTTTGTATCTTATGTATCACCTTGTGCAAAACTAATCCAAAAAGAATTCAGCTGTATAGTGTTTTCGTGGTACGGCAGAAGTTAGAAATAGTTACAGGTCTGAAACACTTGGAGCCACTCTTTCCTTGTAAATGACAAACCTGTGTTTTAGATTTCTGCTCTTCATTCACTGGGAGAGTAGCTAAAGTTCTTTGAAATGTGCCGTTACTTGGTATGTGGGTCTTAAGTCACTTTGAGTTCATTCTGTCTGCAACATAAATACAAATAATAAAAAATAGAGCATTTTAATTTTGTTCTTACGTGTTCTGGATTGTGTGAGGTACTAATACATTCTTTTCTTAAAATATCAGTAATGGATTGTTAGAAGATTTTTACGGGTGTTGCTGTTTGAAAAGGCTTCATCTAGCTTTGGTTTCTCTTCTTAATTAGGTGATGCACTTCTAAATGCACAGATTAACAGCTCTAAACCTGCAAAGGGGGAGTCATCAATTCCACAAGGTAAAAAGTTTTCATTACTGGGCATCGTAAGTGACTAGAGAAGTATTTTACAGAAGTGAAAGCAGCAACTGTCAGTGCAGGATTTTGAGCAGTTACTGATATGAAACTTTGCTATACATCTGGCTCTTTTGGCTAGGCAAATGTTACACTTCTATGTTGCAGTTGTTTCTTAAGAAGTTGAAAACAGTCTCGGTTACATGTGGAAATACAATTCAGTATCTAGAATTTTCAGACAGATTATCTATTATAAAAATTTTTATATACAGAACAGTAACATTTATTTTTAAGCTCTGCTGAAAAATTCTTTATGCTAGCTTTTCAAACTTACTCACTTATTTGTGTTAATGAATTATTTGCTCAAAGAAAACCATGGTGTAGATAACTGCAAAGAGCTCACAAGTCCTGATTATTGTTTACATTTGTTTCAGGTTATATACACAAGTTACTCAGTTCTTTACATACTCCTTTGACATCCATAGATACATTTGCTTTGAAAGTTCTTAAATATAAATGCATGTTTGTAAAAGAATATATTTGACATATGTCATACACATAACTTAAAATATTTGACTAGTGAATCTTAGCAGTTTTCTAATAACAGATACTGCTATAATAATGCTTGAAGTGAATTAGCTTGACAGAATGAAATCAAGATGGTTGTTTCTTACATACAGCCAACATTAGCTGTGTTGCTTTAATGAAAAGTAGCTAGTGTAAATAAGCAAGTCAACAAATAAGTTATTAAAAGCATGCCGATCCAGAAAGTGAATCCCTTTCTGCCTGTTTTTGAGAGTGTTACTTCACGTGCAAACTTCCTGTACCATGGCGCAGAAGAAGGGAGCTGTATTCTTGAGAGAAGCCTAATGGGAGGACAGGAAGAGATAATAAAGTTTCAGTAAGGAGAAATTCTGACTGGTCATGAGGAAAAAAGCCCTTCAGGAGATAGTTCAAAGCATCTCTGGGCAGTCAGCCTTTATGGTTTCCAGAACTTCAATAATGTAGTATAATTTTGAAGTTTGCTGTGCATTGAACAGAAGGTGGGACTAGGTGACTTTGAGAGATCCTTTTCAATCTTAAGTTTTCTGTGATTCAGTGAAAACTTGCTGGTCTTTTAGAAGTTAAAGTTTTTGACAGGAGAGTAGTATAATAAACAGAGAATAATCAAGCTCCTGCTTTAGAACCTCAGCTGCCTTTTTGCAAAGTTGCAGAAAGGTTTTTCTGCCAGCTGCAGTTTGGTTTCTGTCTCTTCAGTGTTCTTTTGTTGCCTTTCCCTAAGACTTCATATTATGCTAGGAGGAAGTTAACTGATAAGAGCAATGCTAGTGCTGTAGAGAAAGAGCAGTGCTCTTTGTACAGCAGTGGTGACCTTACAGATGTCTGTGTTTGGAATTGATTTGTCTGAGAAAATCTAGGCATATCTCACCTAACTAATTCTGTGTCAGTGAGGCTGGCTCGAATTGGGCATGTTCATGCTGTCTGAGTTACAAGTTCATTTGAAAAATAAAATGTTTGATCTGTAGTTTTTGTTGGCATATGATACTGACTTGTGCATGAGGGTTTGGCTTACTGTTTAAGTGTTACACCTGTAATATGCAAATATTTCTTAACTGCTTGTAAAAGAGCAGGTTTTCTGGTTTTTCCACTGCATATATAAAAAGAGAAAGGGGATTTGATATACAAAGCACTTTGGGAAAGGTTTGTGATATATAGGAAGTGAGGCTGGGTGCACTAGCCCCTATATTTTATAGGGACATAAATTTTAAAAACTTCTATTATGATCTGCTGTACTTCTGACTTCTCAAAGTATACATTAAACTTGCGGTGGCTAGTAATTTCTCATCAGGGTAACATGTAACAGAGACTCTTGCAGTGTTGTGGTCTTTTACCTTAGTGTAACATAAAATATGTTACTTACAAATTGAGCGTTACTATGATTTTTATCTCTTACTGCGAGGGACTCTATGGTCAATGTGATAGCTATGCTCTTTGTAAATCCTGTGTAGCGTTTGGGAGGTATTTTCTAATACTTGGTAATTTTGTCTACATCCTGCTTGGAGAACTGCTGTATGCAGTTATAAAACAAAATATTCTCCATTTAGTTCATGGGCTTTTCCACAAGTCATCACCAAACTCTGTGAGAGAAATTAGCTGACAGTGTTGAAAGCACTTTCCGCATCCTTTTTTTATTCTAGAGGCACTGGTTCACCAATACATCAGCCCTATAAAGAAAAGGATGAGGAAGGAGAGTGCAGTTGGTGCTGGTTTTTCCTCACTCTTCAAGTTAGTAGGCAGATGGTGCATATCATCTGAACTGGAAAATCAGCTGAGACAGAGCAGCAGCCCTGTCTATATCACAGTGGTGTAGCAAAGCTGCTGTTCATTCGGTGGTTTTTTAAGTGAATGTGCATGTAAGTGATATTTTAATTCTTCATCCAGTTCTTCTTTTAAATAATCCTTTCATTGTTGTTTTATTTAAGTTTCTCCGGGATTGAGTGAAAGCCATACAGTAAATGGAGGAAGCTGGAATGAGAAGTCTGTAAAAATCTCCTCACAGATTGGTGTAGGGGAGGAGAAATGGACATCTGTTCCTTCAGCTGCAGCTGGGAAGAGGAAGACTGAGACATTGGCTTGGGGCCAAGATGCTGGAGATGCTAATGGGAGTGGAAAGGACTGGGGTGTAACCCTGGTGGGCAGGCCCTGGAAAGAGCGTTCTTTGTTCACTCCCATTGGTAAGCTATTTTCAAGAACTTGCTTCACATACGCATTTTTACATAAATGTATTTTCTAGTAGTGGATCTCTGAAATATTTTTAGATTTATATATTTTAAAAAATCTTGATGTGGTCTAGTGAAATGTTAACTGAATTTCTGTTTACTGTAAGTTCTGATGGCTTAGCATCTATGTCTCTGTACAGTTAAAACTGGGGGTTTTGAGTTTGTCTAACATAAAATCATTTCTGTGAAGGAATGCAATGTTGTATATCACTCTCATAAAGTTCTGAAGATGATTACTAAGCCATTTTAAAGTGTAACTTCTTTTAAATAATGTCATAAACCCCAGGTTGTAAGTCTGTTCTGTTGGTCAAACATGATCAAATCAACTGTGTTCGGTTTTGGCAGGCATTTTTTAGGCCCCAGGCATAAAGATTGTTCAACATTTGTGACATTTAGTGTTACACTGTTTTTCTCATTAGAAACTGTTTTTTAGAATCCAGCACAATTTTCTGCCTCTGTCACTTGTGCTGCCCACAGTGATAATGGAGAAGAGATTTCATGATTTCTTTCTGGACAACAATCATCAACTTACTATTAAATGCTGTAACATGGCCCTTCCCACTGTTCAGTCTAAGTAATCCTCATCTCTTGTGGAAGGCAGTGTTCCTTTGTAGTCAGCAGTGTTACTTTAGTCTTGTCGTGTCTTAACCCCAGCCAGCAGCCAAGCCCCTTGCAGCCACTGGCTCACTCTCCCACCAGCAGGATGGGGGAGGCAATCAGAAGGATAAAAGCTGGAAAACTCATGGGTTGACATAAGGACAGTTTAATAGGGAAAGCAAAAGCCATGCCTGCAAGCAAAGCAAGGAAATAATTCTCTACTTCCCATGGGCAAGCAGGTGCTCAGCCGTCTCCAGGGGAGTAGGGCTCCATCACGTGTAATGGTGACTTGTGAAAACAAAACACCGTAACTCCAAATGTCCTTCCCTTCCTCCTTCTTCACCCACTTTATATACTGAGTATGATGCCACATGGTAGGGAATATTCCTTTGGCCAGATGGGGTCAGCTGTCCAGTCTGTGTCTCTTTCCAACTTTTTGTTGGGAAGACAAGCCCCAGCTGCTTTGCTGCCATGGATACAAGAAGCGGAAAAGGCCTTGACTCTATGGGAGCACTACTCAGCAAAACCAAAAATATCCCTGTATTATCCACCCTGCTTTCAGCATAAATCCAAAACACAACCCTACCCCAGCCATAATCTGCACAAATCTAGACCTTGTTTTATTTCTCTGGCATATCTTGAAATGGAGTTCCTGAGGCTGGATCTGATATACCCTTGGAAGCTTTACTGTTGCCAAGTAGAAGCAAAGGGCTTTTTTCATGTTCTGGCTAGATGTGTTCTGCTATATATTCTAATAAGGCAGTTCTTAGTGACTGTGACCAGCTTTTTTTTTGGTTTTTTTACTGAGGATACATCATGTCTGACCAGGCTGCTTTGCTTCTCATAAAATTACTAATTTTGGGGGTGAAGGAGAGCAGTGAAAGTCTTTCATGATGACTTGACTGATGCTTTCAACACTGTCTCTCACAGTGTTGTTGTATCCAAACTAGAACAGTTGAAAAACTGGTCAGGCCAAAGGTAATGGTTAGTAAGTCCTACTCTCCCTGGAGGCTGGTAACAAGGGGATATCACAGGGCTGTACTTAGAACTGTCCTATTTATCATCTTTGTAAGTGACCTGGAGGAAGCAACCATGTCATTCACATCCCATTTCCAGATTACAGCAAACTTAAATGTGGAGGCAGGAATCAGTTGAAACAGTCTAGGTCAGGGATCCCATCCAGAAGGACCTAAACCTGATGGGAGTAATGGGCCAACAGGAACCCGAGGAAGTTCAGTGAGGACAAATGTCAAGTGCTGAATCTGGGTTGGAAGCAACCCTACCTGGATATTGACTGCCTGGATTGCAGCTTTGTGAGTAAGGAGTCTTAGTGGGCACCCAGTTGGACATGAGCCAGCCGTAGATCCTAGCTGCAAAGGACACCAATAGTATGCTGGGGTGCATTAACACAGGAGTCAGTAAATTGTGGGTTAGTGACTATCTGCTTTTTGGACAACATCTGGAATACCTGTCCAGTTTTTAGCCCCTTCTCCCCCAATTAAGTAAATGTAATTCTAAATAAAAGCTGCTAGTAGTTTTTACTGGCTATTTCTGCGTATTTTCTGCCCTACATTGAACAGTCAAGTATGTCTTCATTTTTAAGCAGTATCTCCTATTTGCCAAAATTTGTTCTGAATTTTTGAATTCCGTTCTTTAACCTATATATATAATTTACTCCAAGATGTGTTCCATCTACGTGTACTTGTCAAAACTTAATGACTGCAGTAATGGGAGATATAATAGTACGGGGCTCAAAAAACAATTCACTTTTCTTTTGTGAGAAGTTTATATATAGAAAAGGCTGTAAAGGGAAGATGATCTTGGAAAGCTTGAAAATTGTTTCAGGCTATGTATTCATAAAGTCACATCTCTGTCAGCACTGATTAATGCCCTCAGTTGTGTGAAATGTCATCATGGCTGGAGTAGCCACTGTTTTTTTGATCTGATTCATAATTAAATAGCTAAATTTTCAACACTGCCAGCAGTGTGTGAAGTTCTTTTTATTTTTTTCCCTCCCCTTCCCCCACAGCTGCTTGGAATGTGGATGCAAGGATTAATACCTCTGAACAGAATTCTACTTCTTTCTCCTCATTTGGATTAACTCCTGGAGTTTCTGGTATGTGTGCCTTTCCAAAGGTTTTTTCCACTCTCTTCTATTCCACCAGGTGGAGTAGAGTTTGCAAAGTGCTACTAATATGCATTTTCTCACTTTTCTTTGAAAATAGTGCTGTAAAGAGGTGGAAGACACTTAAAAAGCTATTTGTTACACTGAAATTATGCAGTAAAGTAACTGTTTTAAGTTGATAATCAAAAACTAGAGCATTCACAGAATATTAGTAAGAAGGTTTGGAAGTAGAGGGGGTTGGAATGAGATGATCTTTAAGGTGTGTTCTAACCCAAATCATTCTATGATTCAGTGATTTCTTATTTAGCTTTCCTGTTTGTGTGTTAAGTCTAAACAATGGGCATAAGAGATTGTTCAGCATTGCAATGTTTCAAGTTAGAGATCTGAAGATTTCTTTCTAGGAAAGCGTATTTATCCCAGTCTTCTGGGAGGTTTGTTTTTTGATGATTGAGTTTTTCCCTATCAAGGAACTGAATCACTACTTCGAAAATATGTTCCGTAGGCAGGATTTGAAGTCTTGAGTCTTTTTTCTGTATGACAAATGGAAATGCTGAGCTCTGGGGTTTTCTTTTTTGAAGGGTGAAATTGCTAGAGTACAAACCTGGCTTCATATTAATCCTGTGTGTTAAACAACTAACATAAGTCCTACAATGATTTATTATTCATTAAAAGGGTCATATGTCAGGTTTTCTGCTCTTGCTTGCTTACGCCATGAGCTTGGCATGTCAGTTTTCTTTTCTGAAGTAGCTGACCAAGTGCTTATGCACTTAGGCTGTATTTGCTTGTATTGCAGTTTACAGGCTTTTAACTGTTGAACTCAGGCTTAGTGTCTAGCATCTTAATTGGACAGAGAATTTTAATTAAAAAAAACAAAAATCCCAAGCAGCCACCTGAATCCAAGTTCAGTCTCTAAACTAAAACTTAGGAAAGTTTATTAAATAAAGTAGAATGGCAGACTGAGCTAAGATTCAGCTGTAATGCCACCATTTCAACTTCAAGAGAAATATGAAAAAGTGAAGTGTATTGTTGTCTTTGATGCACCTTAGCCAACAACGTTGTAATGCAAAGTGACTGCAAAAGAAATCAGAACATGTCCATGTTTCTGTCGTCTGAGGTATCTTTTGCAGAGGTGTATGTAAAATAGAGACCCAGAACTATTCAAACTGAATTTCAGAAGTCTCATCATATAGTAAAATATTAATTTATTTCATGCTTACAATTAAGCTTTTGTTTGGTTTACTTTTTTATGAAATGGTTTTGTTTGTTGTATATTTTTCTGAAAACAATTATGTTAGATGTGTACCACCTTCTGCTATCATGATGGTATCGGCCTTACTGTTGTTCATCCTGCTGCTTTTATGTTCTTGAAAACTTTCGCTTTAAATGAGAATTGGATTCTTAGTAATGTATAATTTAATTGTTTGATCTGCAATGTAATTAAAGAGGTTTCTTTCAAGTGATCTTTTCTTTTAAACTTCTCCCTGTAAGAGATCTTATTGATACAGAGTAACAATTTTATTACCCATAAAATGTGTTTTTCAGTTTGAGGAGACTGCTTTTACTCACCTTTATCTCTTTTTATGTTCTTCTCATGACTTTATTTTGTCTTTCTTCTTCAGCTTCCTTGTTTTCTGAATATACCTCATGCACAAGAGCCTACTAGTTTTCCTGTCCTCTGCAGTCCTTAGAATCTGACGTTTTTCTTTGAGCCTCTTGTCTTCCTTTCCTACTTTGATTGGATTTGTTTCCCCAAGACAACTTCAGGAAGCTTGCCAACTTACAAGTACAATTTTATTTATTCCCTTTCAGGATCCAACAGTGAATCGGTTTCTCAGGCTGGTACTTCTGATTTTCAGTGGGATTTAAGTCATGCTCAACCCCCTGTTGATGATGAATGGTCTGGGTTAAGTATGTTCCTCTAAAATGTTCATTAACAAAATGTTGTTAATTACTATTGAAGTGTAGTTATTTATACTAGCTACTTGTATTAGGCAGTGGTGGGTATCTGAGAAAAAACCTGGAATGTTTGACTTCTGTAAAACTAACGGACAGTTCAAAGGAATTAGAAGTATTTTGACAAATTCTGATAGAAAATGGTTAAATTTTAGGAAAAATATTTGGATATTCAAACTCAGAAGTGAGAAAGCTCATGCATTTTAAGGTAATTCTGGCTTTTGCTGGAAAAATCTTTGTAATAAAACCGTCTTGCTGCAAGTGATGAGAAAAATCTACTGCAAGTCAGCAAAATATGTATTTAGTAAATTGAATTTGAGTCAGAGTTTGTTTCTACATGTTTGTACCTTACTGAAAAGTTAAGATGACATCAGACTCTTGTATTTAATCTAACTTTTCTCATTTAGCAAATGAGGAATTGTAGGAAGTTCTTACATATCTAGGAAGCATGTACAGGATAGAAATAACTGAAATTGCTAGGGAGTTACAGTAAAGTTGGTGTTTACTCCCCACTTTCTCCTCCCTGTTTATAAAAATGTGTAGTGCATCTCATTAGGGCATTGACCTGAAAAATTGTTCCAGAAGTTGACAAAAGCAGCCATGCATGCTACCTTCTCTCTAAGAACCACTTCTTGCAGTTAAATGACTGCAAAAGTGGAAGAGATTGATGTAGGCCTTGACTTCACCACTGTTGGCATGACTGCTCTGATACCAGATAATTTTGAAACTTACCTTTTGTGTTTTTTCTGTTTAAGGATAAGGGAAGCACATTTCAGTTAACCATTTGAAAGTCATTGGTTTTACATTTTATCCAAAGCATAATTGATTCACATAACTGAGCATAGAATGTTTACGGCTGTGGCATCTGTTAATAGAATTTCATCATAGTTGTCAACTATGGTACACTAACAGAAGTGGGCAAATGCAAGTTTATCCAGTGAGATACACAGATACACCTTACTGCTTTTTCAGGATCAGGACAAGGAAATTAAGTGGATGTACAAATACTACTAAATTTTATTATTACTAAGAATAGATTTTTTTTTTCTTAAGCAACTAATGAGAAGGCAGTAAATAAACTGAAAAGTGTTGAGTAATTTTTTTTGTTTTTTTCAAATCACTAAATTTTAGCATCTGGAATAGGTGTAATTAAGATAATATTTTTATTAGGAAAGTTTCTAATTGTTCTAAATATTCCAACTAATCTTAAGATCTTAGTGTATTTTTGTCTTCATAATGTTTGCCAGTAAATTTAATTGGGTTTGTTACTGCTTTTTATTTTGACTTTATTTTCAGTTGTTTAAATTGAATCTCGCCATAGTTGGCAGACCAAGTTTGGCTCTTCAATTTGGTATAGACTGGGGATGGGGGGCGGGCGGGAGAAATATTTGTGATGTTAATATAAATGTGAAATGAAAATGCAGTCTTTTACAACGTGTTCTCTTTTAAAATCAGCTTGTTGTAACTTTCTACTAAGAAAGTCTTAGGCTTAGTTATTCCTTTCAGATATTTTTAATTTTTATCTGACTCTTTAAGCCTGTCATTCCATCATAAATGAACAATAGTAAAATACAGTATGGACTTAAGAAAAAAAGATTATTAAAAAAATTAAAAATGCCAGTGTTACAGGATGACTCTTGAGTCAGTAAGATTTACAGTTTAAGATATATCACTTGTAATGGAATCTTACTAAGGTAAGATTGATCTGTGTTACAGTTCATCCTAATTTTTTCACAAACTAGGAAGAAAATCTAGAGAACAGTTTAAGATGGAGAGCAACTCTTAAATTTGTATCTCTTCACACAGTTTAGAAAAATATTTTGAAGCAATTGCATCTAGCTAGCTGCTGCCGTGATTAGGCTCCGTAAAATCACTGTCGTACTCATTACTTTACAAAGTCCTCCACTTATTGATGAAGTCTTTCTTCATCTTTTTTTTTCCCAGAAGTACAGGAAATTAGTATTTATATCTTGAGATCAAGAAGTGGGTTATGCATAGGGGGTTTTTTACATTTTTAAATTGGAAAAGAGCACCTGTAGAGTAAGGCAATATTCCTGAAAAAACCTTTTAATCTTTGTAGATGGACTTTCTTCAGCTGATCCAAGCTCTGATTGGAATGCACCAGCAGAAGAGTGGGGAAACTGGGTAGATGAAGAAAAAATTGCTTCTGTTCCTCAGCGTGAAGAGAGATCTGATACTCAGAAGGTAAAAGGTGGTATTTTGTCCTTAGCTGCAAGACTTTGTCCTTACCACTGCCATTTGTTAAAGTAACTTAAAGGGTAATGATAAAGGTAATCTCTCATCGCTGTTACACTGATAAGAGTAGCACAATTGTTTGCTCTGTACACAGAGAAAGAAAACGCTGAATGTTACTGAGAAGAGAGAAGTCACTTAGCTCCATGTTAAACCTTTCTGTCTTGCCATAATTACAAGAATCACCTTGTCAGTATAGACTTAGAGGATTTAGATCTGTTTTTATAAATACTTCTTGACAGTATTTAATTCTCAGTATGAAAAACAGCATTTCCATTCCACTAGTGCCTGGTGCTCTGTTGCCTCTTCCATTCCCATCTCCTCTACTTGTATTACCAGATAGCATGTAAAGAATGTGGTCTTTCTAAAATGAACTGAACAGATAAGACTGTGTTCATTTACACTTGTATATGCAATTTCTTATAGCTATTAATTTGTTTAGTCTATAGAAGGTATGTTTCATTGTCATTTTAAATGCTAAATACCTTCTGTTCCTGTATGAAGATTTCAGATAATGAAAGAGAAAAAGCAGAGCAAATTCTTCAGAGTTCTACAGGTGGCAAATCCAAGAAAAAGAAGAAGAAAAAGAAGAAGCAGGGTGAAGAAGCTAACTCTCCTGCACAGGTAAAATCTGGATGGTTTAAAAGGCACTTGCAAGGAATTCATAAAATTGCCTTATCTTTGAATATTAGCATCTTGAACAAAAATTATTTTTGGGAAATTAATTTCTTTACAGATTTGGATTGTCTACTCTTGTTTCTCAAGAGTTAAATTCTTATTTTACTGGTATTTCCTTAATTTGTTGTATTCACAAGTCGAACATGGGATAACTTGTGGTTTTGCTGGATTTATTATGAACAGCATGAAATACATGGAAAGTATTTATCCTGAATTATTTATTTTCTATCAAATCAGGATTCTGTACTGTAGGGATGCTTCCAGGAGGATCTCTGCTCTGCATGGGAATCCTTCTCCTCATGCCCTTTGAAAGACAGCTGTCTTGGTGAATATAGCTAGTTAGGAAAATGAAAGAAATTGAAGTTTTCTCTTAAGCTGTCTTCAAGTACAATTGTGTGAGAATATAATAGTTTTCTGAAGTACTGTTTTAATTTGATTTATGTGAAATGGTAAATCCTAATCCTTCAAACTCAGTTGATGGGGCTACTCTGTGAGTCAGATTTCAATGAGGGAAAGAATATTTTCAAACTGAGGATGGTTGGAGTTTTCTGTGCTACTTGAATAGCTTTTGAAGAATTACATTGAAAAAGATTTGTAAAAATAGCAACAGCAGATTGCACTTCACATGGCAATTGAATCATGTTTGAATAGATGAAAACAAGTACTTTCCTAATGGGAGAAAGCTTTTAATAGCTGATGATTAGAATGCATCCTGCTTGTGCTTATAGTGACAGCCATTCATAGTTTACATTCTTTACAAAATAACCAATGTTCAGTGGAATCTGACTAGATGAATTGGGGAGGGAAAGCAAAAACTTCAGTCATACTTGCTTTGGATTTGCTTTTATGGTTATCACATTTTCAGTTTATTAAGAATTCTAAAACATTGAATTCCTGTTAGATGAAATTTTATTTTCAAATTGTCTGTTTGGAGGTGGAGCTTCTGCTGATTTCTCTTGTTTCTTTAGAGGCAAATTCAATCTGGGAACACTAGGGCTGCAGCTTTTTTGTAATTGAAATCCATTCTGCTCTCTGCTGTGACTCTAAGTGTAAGTTAAGGTTAATAGGTTGTGGTTAACAGGTGTTTGTGAGTGTCCTACATGAATTTTAAGGTCAGTGAGGGCATTCTGAATTTCTTTTTCCATTGCTTGTGAGCTGTCTTTTAAATTATGTATGTCAAGTAGAGTCCTACTTCCTATATTAATGTAATCAGATTTGTTTATTCTAGTCATTGGTCTCCAACCGTTCCAATTTTGTTACTTTTTCTTTCAGTCCATCAGTCTGTGAAGTCATCAGTTTACACATAAGACTTTATCTGTATTAAATTTTTATGTAAAATTGGGAATTTTGCTTCCTAGGAGCTGACTGAACTGCTAATACATCACAGAAGTTACCCTTGTTATAACAGTTTAGTCATTTAACTTACCAGTGCTATTTCAAACTCATTTAAAATTTGTATATTTATCCTCTGAAAATGGAACATGTTCATTTAAACATCTTCATCTTTCTCATTGATTATACTTAAACGTTCACTCTCATTTGTTGACTTCAGTATTTGTCAAGGCAATAGAAACTAACTGAGGAGCTTGGAGTAAGCCAGTATGTGTTCCTTCCTGTCAAGAATCAACAGACTTGGGCTGTGACTACATTTTCATAAGATTCCAGTGGTAATAAGTGAAGGAACATTGTTTCCAGTTTAAACTCAGGGACCTCTTCACTACCACAGGATTCTTCTAGTGCCACAAACAAGTGTAACTACTCCAACTTTACATTTAAAATTAAAAGTTTCCACTATTATATGGTCTAAGGAGTAAAGGTTGAGACTCTTGGATACTTTGGATATATTTTCAGTTTCTCTACTGAGGTTTGTTTTACAAGCATTATGGCAGACAAAACTGGGTTGCAAAAATATTAAAGCATAATAGTGATAGAAAACTATACAGGTTAATATACAGAGCTTGCATTTTAAAACTTGTAACAAAGCGCAGAATCGAGAGCAGTCAAGTGTCATTGTGATACTTTTGCAAAGTGTTTAGAGTTAATTCAGTTTAAATTCATATTCTTATAATTTAACAGGAGTGTGAAGTGCAGTTCATTCTGAGATTGGGATTTTTGTTAGTAAATTGCATGAAAAGTCCTGCTTTCTGGGCTTTATTGGGTTCTGTGGGTATTTTTTTGTTATGTTGTTCTATAAACTGTGAGTGTTAGCATATGCTGGTATGAGCCCACTACTTCAGTTGTTCTTTATGATAGATTTTCTTAGTTATGGAAGCTGATTATGGCAAGAAAATTCATTCACAGGGCAGAAGAGTCAGAACTTGACAGAGACTCTTCTTTTTTTTCCCCACTCCCCTTTTTGTAGGATGCTGAAGAACTGGATAGAGAAGCTGGAGAGGAATTTCAGGCGGATACCTCAAAAGTTCAACCACAGCAGGAAAGAGCTTTTTCTTTGAAGACCATAAGTACTAGTGAACCAGCTAAGGTAGGGATGCCAAATTTGATTTATGTTACAATTTGATTTAGAAGTGCTCAAGTAGTTTGAAACATTAATTTGTGTAGATAATGTTACGGTAAGAATACTCTTTCAGGCTGTATGTTTATGAATATAAAGGTAATTGAGCAGTTGAATTTTAGGTAGACGTCAGTTTCAAGTTTTAAAAAGTATGTCTACTCTGAAAAGCACTATCTTCCAAATCGGTAGCCAGTTTCTTTACTGGCAAGTTACTTTCTTGTTTGAATATTCAAGCAATGGTTTAAAACTTCGAAATGTAGAAACCTAAGAACTAACAGGTTTGAGCACAAGACTGGTAGCATATTCTGCTGTTATGTTGCAACAGAGTGAAGTGCTACTAAATATATTCTGAGTTAAATGCAGTCTGAAATTGATTTTTGATAGCTGTACTGAGCTTAATGACTGAATAAGAAAAGGTTTTATTTGAACCAATTCACAAACTGTTTGCTTCAGCTCACAGTTGAAACATATTCTACAAATTCTCTTTCAGTCTTTCTCCAAATAGCAGCTTTCTTAGGTACTGCTACCCTACAGTGCATCACATTCTAGGAAGGTGTAGAATATTTAGTATTTCTAGTGGCTTTGATTTTTGTTTTTTATTTCCGTGAAGAGTGAACAATACTAGTGACACAGCAATTTGGTACCAGAGAGTATATGTCAGAATACTGAGTTTTAATTTTTAATTGCTGAGCATTAGTTTCATAAAAATACTGAGGTATTAAGAGTCAAATGAAAGCATTAGAATGAAATCTTTCACAAGAGGCTGCAGGTTGCCAAATAAAAAGTACAGAAGTGTGTTGGGAATGTCTTGAAAAGCTCATTCAGACATACTTAAGACTTGCTTTAAATGCCCTACATCAAAGTAGAGCTTTACTACAGGTTTTGCCTATAACTGATTAGTTTAGATCAGTTCAGCCTTTAATCAAAGTTGGCAACAGCTGCCCATTCTATCTGACTAGTGTATTGGTGGTTTTTGTGGTGGTTTTTTTGAAGCTGTATTTGAAAAGACATCTGCCTGTGTATGCAAGTGGCTTTATTCCTGGCAGTGTGAGGTTTTCTTAAAAAACTTAAAAGCAAATACGTTGTTTTATTTTAGAGGCTTTAGTTGAATA
The DNA here is from genome assembly GCF_017639235.1 of Corvus kubaryi. Taxonomy (NCBI): domain Eukaryota; kingdom Metazoa; phylum Chordata; class Aves; order Passeriformes; family Corvidae; genus Corvus; species Corvus kubaryi. The sequence goes on from NW_024581127.1 coordinate 14,242,505, forward strand.
TGTGTAGACAGAAAACTTGGATTGTGACATCAAGGTGGGGGTTTTTTGACTTCTAGAAAAAGGTGTAATGGTGCGTCCTAGAAGACTATAGCTTTTGCTGTTCGGAAATGTAAATTGATTTGAAAAATATTTGCAGTTAAATTTTTTTTTTCCCTCACAAGTTGCCAGCACTGCCAAAATACAAGCTCAGTTTCAGTAGAATTTGCTCAGTGCTTTACTGTTTATAGTCATACTCAACTTCCTAGGTGATTTGATGGCATCAGCATCTTATGTAGACCTACACTGCACCATTTTTGAGGGGCTTGAGGGTTTCTGTTACTCTTGAATCTTAAATTCAGTCTGTTTGTATACATGTCTGTGTATAGCTGTGTAAGTGGTAACACACTTGTTTCTTGGTGAAACAAGACATATTCTGTTTTAAACTTGGTGTGGGGGCAAAGGGCAAACAAAACTATTACTTAACATTCTCTGGAATTGGAGTTGATAAAGGACAACTTGTGAATTGTTGTATCTGGCAGTGCAGATGGTCTGTCAGTCTTTATCAAATCTCCTTGACAACAGATTTGGCTTCATTGTAATTTCACGCATGCAAAGATGCCTTCCAATATTGTTTGACTTGGCTGTTGTAAAAAGTTTTAGAAACAGTCTGTGACTGATGTGTGAAATGGATGACTTGAGTTTCCAAGACAGGTAATCTAGTCTTAAGCAAATGCTCCAAAACATGAGAATGAAGTATAGGGAAAAATAAACTGAGTACAAACAAGTTATTATCAGTATATCCTCATAAATATCAGAAACAGCTCTAACCTTGTGTTTCACGTCACATTATCTGGTGATGATGTCTGCTACACATTGGCCTGCATTGAAACCTTCTGCATGTTATCAGCAGGCACGAGTTTTAAATGAAGAGAGATACTTGGAAAGAAAAGTAACAGTTTGACAAGTCACTACTTCATTACTGAATCATGGAATTATGTATATAACTTTATATTATGAAATAGGCTGTATTCATTGTTCCAGGCCTCCTTTCTGAATGAATTTGTTAGCAGAGAATATCCTAGCAAAGCGTAGTACCCAATTTTTAGTGTTTGACATCACTACCCGCTTTCCTGTATCCAAAATTTAGACAGAAGTATTTGGAAAAATGTCCAGATAGTGCTGTATCTATTTGTATCGTTACATTTGCAGTAATAGTGCATGCTGTAACGTGCAAGCTGCAACATGTTTCTTAGTGAACCTGAGACAGCTGACCTGTTAAAATCTTAATTGAGTTGCTTTACCTGCTGGTGAAGTGTGACTGTCCTAACAAAACTATGATACCAATAGTTAACCTGAATTGATTACCTTGCACTAGAAGCGTTATGTCCTCCTTTTATTTTAGAAATCACGTTTCAGTTTGCCAGTTTCACTTACCTATGTAGCTGATGATTGCTAACTATTAGACAACACTGGAATCAGCTAAGCTTGGAATTCCTGTAAGATGGGAGTTCATTTTATCAGCATGGTTGATGTATAAAAAAATATTTGAGATTACTGATTTTTCAGTAGATTGAGAGAAATAACTGCAATTATAGATACTAAACTTGTTTCAGTTGATGTGTAAGGGCACAGCAAACTATTCATGAAAGGTTAGAGAACTGCTGTCCTTTAAATTCATGTGTTGGGTTTTTTCAATTAAAGCTGTTTAATTTCTTTCTTAGTATGATATGATTAAAGAAGAAATTTGTATCTTTTTGCTCTCTTGAATGTTCTGACTGAATTTTTGAGATGCTTACATTATAGTGATGGAAGCAGTACAAACTGGTGACTGTTGTACATCTGTATCCAGGGATGTAGACTTCACTATCTGGTTTTCATAGTTCCAGGTTCTTGGCTGTTGTGACACAACTGCAGCTATGATTTCTTAATAACATCTTTAAGTTTGGGGTTTATTGCTTGGCTGAGACACTGTGTTCTAATGCATTCATTTTTGAAGCCTTTTGTCATTTGGTGACTTGCTGCGGGATCTTAAGGTTTTTATGTTCTAACTTCCCTATTGGAATGTCAAAATGGTTTGTTTTCTGTTTTGCTGTAATTTTAATTACAGTAAGTGCTACTCACCAGCATCTCTATTGTGGGAACCTTCAAAATTGACTAGATAATTGAAAAATACTGCAAGTACCTTTTTACTTGGCAGTTATTTCTGCAGTAATTTCCACTGAAATACTTGCTGACTGCTCTCGCCATTATTTGTTGTTCTACTATAAGCAGAGTGTTTTGAGCAGTTTCTAGGAATGACTGGAGATGCTTTTTGTTTGATTTGTTTGGATTTTGAGTTATCTGTTTGGTCCTGTGTAACTTGCCTGCTTGCCTTGCAACCAAATGCATATGTGTCACTGTTTTACATCTCTGTTGAATACTCTAGAATCTTTTTAGGGTCTTGGTGATTTATAGAGCCGTTTCTTTGCATGTGCTGTATTTTAAGAATTAATTTGTGTCATTTATCTTTGCTTGTATGCAATTAAAAATTTTGGCACTAGATGGCAGTCATAGTATTACAGGCTCAGTTTAAAATTTTTAAGGATTTTAATATTGGTTCAATTTTTCAATGCCGTCTTCTCAGCAGCTGCTAAGTATATTGCCAAAATAACACCATATAAGAGTTTTTACTTTTGTATTACTTAACAAAACTTTTGGAAACTTTTTTTTTTTTGTTTCTCAAATAGTCTGAGGAGGCTCCTTCGCTTGCTGTTTCCACTGAGCCATCTGTAATTGTATCAGAAAGCAATTCTGACAAGATTGCTTCCCAAGTGCCACAGATGCTGCAAGAGACAGATGTTTCTAGTCCCAATATTAAGCAAAACAGTGTGCCTCCTCCACAGAGTAAGTATCTCTCAGTACAGTTTTATTTCTGTGAATTCAGGATGTACTTTTTCCCCATAGAGCATAGTCAGAATGCTTTGCCCTGGGGTTTGAGTTTGAAGTGCTATATCAGATACTTCTCTTACTTATACATCTTGCCATATTTTTAACTTCCTTAAAGTTAAAAGCACCTTGATATATTTATTTTCATTGTGAGGAAAAATTGGCTTCATATGCTTGGATCACTGAAAATGTCTGTTGGGCTTGTCCAGTCCTTAACAGACATTTGAATGTACTCATCACCATTGGGACTGGAGTTCCATGCTGTGACTAAGGAGTTCTGCCAACATTGTTTCAAAGGGCTGCTTGCAAGTCTTCAGTGGAGAACAGATGGTTACTGACATTGCAGTTGACAGAATATTTAACTACCAAAAGCTTGGGAAAAAATACAAAAAATTCTATTTTCAGCCCACTGAAGTCTTTTGATTTCTCAATTTAGCTCATTAGCATCTTTTTCCATATGCTTCCATGTAATCGTAGAGGAAAACAGTTGCTTATTTAGGAGTAGAAAGGTATTGGGTGATGGACTCCTTTTTGTATTCTGCCAGCACATAGATCAGGCTTAACTGCTGCAGGTATATTGTTTTTTGAAAATATGCTGTGCCCAAAAACATCAAATGTACCCTCTGTTGCACTTGACAAAAGTGTTTGTACTCACAAGCATTTGAGTACTTGCAAAAGTACTCACACAGTAAAACAGGAAATTTAGAAGGGAAGTCAGGATATGAAAGACATTGCTTGAAAAAAAAAAAAGTTGTTTTAGTTCAGATTCTTTAACAAAATTAATAAATACTGACAATCTGTAATAAGCTGCTGGCTAAGTGTTGAAGTACTAAATGAGTTTTTAATGACTGCAGAAGAAACATGATGACTTTATAAAGTCTCATTCAGCTGCATTAATTGGCTTCTTGGTTTTGAATACATGAAACAATGGAATCTTTCAAGGCAATGCATCAACTTACGACTTTTTGCTCTGGTTCTAAAATATGAAATCTTTTGTGATTGATTCATGCCTCAGCAATTGAAAGAACATCTCTTAGGTTCAGTATATACAATACTTTGCGTGTTCTATCACTTCGGGCAGCCAGCCTGTTTTAAGGCAGTCTGTTTTATTAAGAACATAGTGCTTCTGTATTGGATTATGGATTCCATGTAACCACATCTTTACATAGTTCATTACTTTTAAAAATATTCTTCCGACATGTCACGTATGTAGTGGTTAATAACTGTAATCTGGTAAAAGTGAGCATTTAATGTCAATTGTGTATGTGTACATTTTTTCTAGTAGGCCAGAAAATAACAATGACTCTAGAATAAATAGTAACATTTGCAAAATGAATGACCTTTGATGTGTATCACTCTTTGTGTTTGTGGGGTGAAAAAGTAGGATGAAATTGGCAAGTGTTGGTTTTAGAGGCATTTCAAATTAAATTATTTGGGAGAAGCAGGTGAATAGAACTTCTCCTTGATTATTCTGAATCACTTCGTAATAATACAGCGTGTATTATCCAGGATTTTTAAAGTAAATTCTGTGTAAATGTTCTCAGTCCTAACACTATAATTATTTTTGGTTTTTAGCAAAGTCTGAAGAAAGCTGGGAATCCCCCAAACAAGTTAAAAAGAAGAAAAAAGCAAGAAGGGAAACGTGAATTTCCTGAGATGGACATGTGTTGCTGAATATTGTCATGAAGATTATGCTGTTTATGCAATAATTTGTGAACATGTACAGAATTTTATATAAATTTCAAACAATTTTTAAAAACAGAACTGCTGTGAACACAAACATCTTTAAAAAGGAATCAAATGAAAGTAACTTTATGATATAGCAAACTGAACATGCTACATTTGAAAGACATTCTGAAGAGTCTGTTTTTCCAACTTTTGGAGAGAGATCTTAATTTAAAAAAAACTGGTTTTACAACACAGTGCCCTGTTTACAACAGATTATACTCTCATCTACAGCTGCAGATAAAAGATTAATTTCAAGGAAGGGTTTTCTGTAAAAATAATCGTCTGTACAATAGTGGGTGTTTCTTGCCTCTCTTATGAGTGATGCATTAGAAGCACAGAATGTCAACCATTTGAATTTGTTTCATGCCTAAATCAAAGTGCTTTGATTAAATACATAATCTGCCATATCTTTACAGTAAATTGGTTAGCAAATCTGCTAGCTATTGCAGGAATCACAAGTGCAAATCATTAACCATTTGTACAGTCAGACCTTCACGGTTTATTATATGAAGTTAACACAATAAAACTGCTTTGGGTTAAAAGTTTGAGAATGTGATTTGAGACTTGAGTATGGTTCATGAAGTTATTTTTTATAATGTCTATTACCTTACTTGAATTATTGAAGATAACAGTATATTTTTAAGAATGCAGTAATGTGCATAAAATTGGTTTGCTTCTTCATTCCCTACGGTTCTTGGTTGATTCAGAATCCTATCTAAAACCTGTATTCTTTCAACTTCTAAACTCATGGAATGAACTAAAATTAAACATTTCCTTCCCCTAACACTTGTTAACTTGCCATACCCAATTCTGTTGTCTGTATTACTAAAACTCTGAACAAAGCAAAGTGATTTTTTCACTCATAAATTATTTGGATTTCAGAGATATGTTGGAGAACTGGAGTAGCTTCAGACAGCTTTAATTGACATTGTCAAAAACAGTTATCAGGAACACATTTTTTTACTGCCTTAACCTGTAGTATGTCGAATGTGTCTAGACTTCTGGACAGGAGTTAGTGTTTTTATATTAAAAAAAAAAAATTATGCAAGTAAAGCAGTTGTAAAATAAAGACCATTTCCCACTTGAAACTGTTAATTGAAATGGCATTGAAGATGTGTTGTCATTTTCAGGCACTGTAATGACGTGGTATTGAACTGGAGATGTGTTTGTGTCTGTAAGGTACATGCTCAGCCATGTACACTGTAAATAGCCTTTATGAAAATTGGTTTGATAAGGATGGTAATTAACATCACCTGGTAAGTTCAGTTAAAGAGTCAGGATTCTTTTCAAATGATTGACTTCCGGTTTTGTGGCACAAACAGAATTGTTAACAGCTATAACCCGTGGTACTCATCAACAATCATGCTCTTACTGTACTCAACTGCAGTTGGACACTATTGCAAAGCAAGAGCAGATAATGCAGCAAGCTGGGTTTAATTGTACTGAAAATGCACCTGCTAATGGAGAGCTTTCCTAATAAATGGATACTAACTTGCACAGGTATTAACTCCTGTATATCAGGAATGTGACACTCTAAATTGATTTGTTAAAATAAATTGAGCATATTGACAGTATTGATTTATTTACTGGGAGGGAGTAATGTTTCAGAGTGATATTTGTCATGATTCATGTAAAATAAATTTAGAACTGAACTGCAGCTTTTCAATGAGTATCTGGAGGTAAACATGGAAAATAGGATATTATGAAATCATGCAGAGTCCTTTGCATGTAAATAATATTATAATTTTACTTGTCTTCATAGTAAAGGTTGAAAAATAACCTTTGAATTCAGGTTTTTAATGTGTGTCCGAAATCTGTTTTCAACCTGTGTGTTACGCTAAGAGCCTCTTCATAGAAAATACAAAGATTTTATGTAATGAAAGAGACTGCCCCCAAGGACTTTCACTGCATAAATTCTTTTTTTTTTCTCTTAAAAATGAAATTGGTGATATTTCTGGGTTAGTCAAATAGCTTGTCATTCTGGAAAAAGAAACAAACTAGCTAAAACATAGGAACCCTGCTAACTAACTGCTACTGGGAAGCAGGGTCATATTAAATACATAGCCTTCCTTTCAAAATGTTGTTACCTATTTAGCAGCACCTCTTACTGTTTTCTTCATGTGCAGTTTCAATGTCTTAGAAAGCAAAACTTGCTTTATTTGACATTCATTAAAGAGGTAGTAACTATATCATATTGTCTATAAATAGAAACTTGGTTATCTATGTACTGTCATGTTTCTATGATTCAAGCAGTGGTTAGTCTTAATGATACACTGAATCCAGGCTTTGGTACTTGGATAGAGCAAAAAACACCATTTAAAGAAACTTAAATCATTTTTTTTCTTTTTTCTTTGGTTTTTTTTTCTGTTGTTGTTGAATGCATGGAATGGTTTCATAAATCCAATATGTTGTTTTTTTCTAAATACTCTGGAATTATTTGTATGTGTAATTTAAACTTGTGATGATGTGTAATTGGATAGTCATGGCATATTTTTATTTCTTTTGTGGGGAGGGAAAGGTGTACAGAATTCATGTGTGCTTGTTACAAAGGTAACTGTGCATTGGTTTGGAGGGGGGTGAAAACTGTATTTCTGATGCCCTTTTAAAAGTCTAAAGAAAAAAGTGCAAGTGAAGAGCACTACCTTTAATATTTACTAAGAAAGAATGTACATATTAAAAGCATTTCAAAATTTATAGAAATATTGCTAGTACTGTTGTGTTGTAACTGAATTGTATCTCATTTGAAACTGCCCTATTAATAGTTCCTAGCCATGGGATTTTCCTGTGAATGAGGCTTTTGAAAAGTGCACACATCAGAGTACATGGTTTAAGCAGGTTTTCGTCTGTTATTAATCACAGTTGTGCCTTTAACTAAACTAGGTTGCCAGTCAAGATTTCAGCTGTTAAAAATTGCAGGTCTCTCACAGACACCTGTACCTGTGAGTCTTCTCAGTGTTCAGTGTGACCACTGATTAAAAATGAGCAGTTCTGTTTTTTCAGGCCAGTACTGAAAGATTTCTTCATTGTTCTGCTGTAGCTGGAAGGGAAAAAATCCTGAAAATTTAATTGCTTCTTAAAATATTCTGCTAAAAATATTTTACTGTTAAAATTCTGGGTGAATTGCTTCATTTAAGAGCAAAGAGCATCAGCAAAATGAATTGGCGGGGGGGGGGTGTAAGCACCAGGAGGGGCTGTGTGACTGATAGTTCTTAACTTGAAGGTAATGTGGCAACACAATGGATTTTGCTCGCTGCAGGACTAACAGAGCTGCTGTTAGTTTGGATGGACGTTGGGAGCAAGGTGGGATGATTTCTGTTTTTTCATGGGTGGGGGGTGGGAATTACTGAATTACTAAAACTGACCTCTGTAGTGGGTCCCTTCAGTTGAGGGAACTGTTGAACTTCTGCTCTTTTGGATTTCTGGCTGTTTGTACCAAGCTGAAGGTTTCTGGTTCGCTGAAGACTGGCTTCTTAACTGAGACTGTGTTGTCCTTAATGTTGGTGTATTCTGAAAAGTGCGTTTAAAACTCTTAACATGAAGCTCATGGTTTCAGGATTTCATACAATACTCTTGAAAAAAACATGCTTAGGAACATCTGCAGCTAAAACCAAACACATTTTTTGCCTTATTTGTAGCATTAAGTGATCCCTTAACTTGGCTCAGTATTTTAATGCAGTTCATAACTTCCATTTCCTTGGCCAACCTTACCTATGTAGCTAACAAATAAAGTCATGCCTTTAGCTATGTCTGCAAACAAAGCTTGGGATGGGAGAGAATTCGTCTCTGTTGTGATTCTGTAACTTGGACTCACTCTCAGGCAGCCAGGCTTTAATATGTCTTTTGAAGAGGCATGGCACCCAGGAGACCAGTGCCGAGTAGGAGCTGTATCGACTGCTGTCCCTCTGCTGCTGAGGGGCTGCACATGTATCTAAGGACATGTGCAAGCTCTGCTTCTGCTTTCAGAAGTCTCCAAGGCACTGTGAAAGATCGGTAACCTCACGTTTTCACCTGTTCACCGAGGCAGCTAGTAAATGTGTAAAATACCTGCAGCCATGGCTGAAATTACTGCAGTGTTTTTTTGAGAAGGGACAGATTCCAGGGAAAGCTTCCATGGAGGGTAAAGAACCTAAGGCGTGCTGGGACTTTTTCAAGAATGCTCTTCTGAAAGCACAAAATCAGTTCCTCCTCTTTAGAGATAAGGGATGTAGGAGGAGCAAGAGCCCCCTTGGCTTAACTGCAAGCTTCTGAGTCTGCTCAAAAGCAAAGCATTCCAGAGATGGAAATGTGGATAAATACTCACTGAGAACTATGTGGACATTGCCAGGGTGTGCAAAAATGCAGTTAGAAAAGAAAAAGCTCAAATTGTGTCAAAAAATACAAGATCGGGTTCTTTAGGTGCAGAAACAAGCAGAAACAGAAGGCAAATACTGTCCTGTTGATAAACAGGACAGGAGAATTAGTCACTGGCAATGCTGAAAAGGCAGAGGTTCTCAACACTTCCTTCACCTCTGTCTGCACCAGCAGTGCTGGGCCCCTGGCCTTGGGACCAAAAACCCAGGCTGCTGCAAACACAGAGCCAGCAGTGTCAGTGAAGGAAGAGTGGGGGGTCAGTTATTACAGGAGCTGATGTTGCAAGGCTGCTCTCCATAATCTTTGGAAATTTGTGGACTTCATGGAATGTCAAAAGACTGAAAAAGGATAATGTACCCCCATCCACAAGAAGGGCTTAAAGGAGGATCCAGGGAATTTCAGCCCCATCGGTCTTGCTTCAGTCCCTGAGAAAACTATGGAACAAATCCTTCTGGAAGCTATCACAAGTCAGATGACACATGGGATTGGGAAAAGCCAACACAGATTGACTAAGGACAATTTGAGCTTGACAACCCGGACCACCCTCTGTGACAAAGTAACCTGCTCGGTCGATGTGGGGTGGGCAGTGGACATTGCCTGCCTGGATTTCTCCAAGGCTTTCAGTATGGTTTCCCACAGCCTCCTCCTGGAGAAACAGATGGGCTGTGGTGTGGATGAGTGCTCTGTGTAGTGGTGGGACCTGGCTGAGAGGCGGCACCCGGAGGGTGCTGGTCAATGGCTCCTTTTCAAATGGTCAGCGTGGCACGGGTGGGGTCCCCCAGGGATCGATGCTGGGCCCAGCGCTGTTTAATATCTTCGTAAGCGATCGGGAAGACGGGATCAAGTGTACCACTTGATGAAGTTTCCCAATGATACCGAACTGAGTAGGAAAGTGGACACTGTGGAAGAGAGAGCCATCCTGCAGGAAGATTTGGGTAGGCTGGAGAGTGGCTAGCAAGAATCTGATGAAGCCCAGCAAGGGCAAGCGTAAGGTCTTGCACCCATAAGGGAAAACATAACCCAGGTGTGCAGCACGGGCTGGGATCTACCCAGCTGGGGAGCATCTCTGCGGAAGGGATCTGGGGATCCAGGTGGACAATCAGATCAATAGGAGCAAACAGTGCTGTGCTGGCACAGAAAGCCAACGGGATGTTGGGCTGCATCCACAGGGGCATCACCAGCAGAGATCAAGAAGTCATTATCCCACTCTGCTCAGTGCTCATCAGGCCACGCTGGAATACTGTGTTCAGTTTTGGTCCCTGCAGTGCAGAAAAGATGTGGACAGGCTGGAGAAGGTCCGGAGAAGAGCCACAGACTGGGAAGTCTGTCCCAGGGGCAAAGGCTGAGAGAACTGGGTTTGTTCAGCCTTGAGAAAAGAAGACTTAGGGGAGACCTCATCACCATGCTCCACTATTTAAAGTGAAGATGGAGACTCCCTTTTTACAAGAAGTCACACGGAAGAGGCAAGGGATAATGGGTACAAGTTATTCCTGAGGAGGTTCCAATTGGACACATGAGGAAAATTTTTCACAACGAGAACAATCAGCCATTGGAATAACCTCCCCAGGGAAGTTGTGGATTTCCCCAACACTAGAGATTTTTGACATTTGGCTGAACACATTGCTGGGCTGTCTTATCTCAACTGTGCTTTTGCCAAGAAAGGTTGGATCAGATGTTTCTTGTACTGTACCTTAAGAAAAAAAGCAATGGCACGACCAAATGCCATAAGGCTGGCCAGTTACACTACTGTATTGAGTGCAGTAGAATCACGAACAGAAAACTGACTACTATAAAATTCTACGTGACTGCTTGCTACCTGTCTTTCCATAAGTGGTTTGGTTTTTTTCCTGTGATATACATAAAATGCATCTCAAGAATTGTATTTCTGTCAACCAAATTCTACAGCTATCAAGGTGATTTTCTCCAGAAGTTTGAGGCTTTGACAGGCCCATGTGTTCTTCAAAGAATCTACTGCTTTAGGTTACTGCAATGTTAAACAGTATCCTTTTCATAAGCACCACCATGTGGTTTCTGAATTAAAGAAGACTGTAATCCATCAGTGATAATGTGAGGTAGAATAAAACCTATAAATTCAGTAATAAAAAAGGCTGTAGTCTTGGCCCAACTGAGTTTTGTCAGGGGAAGTTTAGGACAGGGCAGCTGCCTCAGGTGCCTGTTTCAAGTCATCTGTTACAAGTAACCCTGTTGTGCCAGCATCATCTTTCATTTGACTTTTGAAGTATGTTGTTCCAGTTTTGTGCCTTAGTTACACTGGCTTTTAAGCTTGGCTGCAAATTTAAGAGTCTTTCAATCGCTTTAAAACTCTTTCAGGTTAAACTCTCTCTCCATGAACTCTTGTCTGCATGGTCTGAGTAGCCACTTCAGGAAGAACCGAATCTGAGATTGCACGGTGACTCTCGCAGAGCAGTGGCCAACACCCAGCAGCAGCAGTGCCAGCTCACCGTCATCCGTGCCTGCCCTGCCCCTCTGCCTGGCCTCCAGCAGGCACAAAGGCGGCTCTTAAATCAGGTGAGGGCTGTGGCGGTACTTGAGAGCTATTCTCACTCCAGCTGGCTCTCTGGTATTTCTGCTCTAAGTCAAGTCTGTGGCCTGCGTAGAGTAGGGTTAATATTGGTGTTAAATTAAGTATGAGGCTTGCACAGTTGTCTTTAACAGGTGAGGGCCCACCTTCATAGATACCATCTGTCACCATCATGCCTGGCTGATTGTTTTTAAAACACTTTAAAATCTTAATCATAGTGGATATTTTAAATATTTTCTCCTTTTTTGCTGGAATTCTTTTCTGCATTTTCCAGGGATGGAGGTTCAAACAGCAATCTGCTCTGAACTAATGTGATTAGTTAATTTTTTTTTTTTTTTTTTTTTTTTGAAAGGAGAACCTGTCTTTTTAATAAACAAAAATAATATTACTTGGACTTGACCTGGGTATTGAACACTTCTGAACAGTAGTACTAGTAGTAAAAACTATTTAAGTGCTTTTCTGGAGTGGGCTCAGCACTTGATAGAATTGAGCTGGCAAATCAATACTGTGCTATTTTATATTCGTGTACTACAGACATGCAGTTCAAAGTCATCCAGCTCATGCAGCCTGCTGTTAACTGTGGAACTTCTTTATGAGGTTTCAGGAGCATGTCTGTTTCTGTGAGCCCTTAGCAGGCATGCAGAACAGCAAATTTAGTGACTGTTTTTGTAATGATGAAAACACTTTAACTTGTATTGCCTTGAATAAAAAAAATACTTTGTAGAGATGCATAATTGAAGGGCTCCAAATTCTGACACAGGTAGTTGAGAGGGTTTTACATACCCAAAGGTTGCCATGTGTTTTGGATTTCTGCAGTCACATCATGTGAATGCCAGACTATGGTCAAACTTAGTCAGAAGCCGTGTGTGTCACATCAGAAAATAACTTTTTGCCTGTTTCACTTTGAGGCAGAACATCAGTTGTGCAGCGCAAGATCAATATGGGAAACCAGGATTGCAAGTGCTTCACTTTACATTAATAATTCCATCTAAAAATGTTGGCTTTGCACTAGTATGCCACTGGAATTTGTGCCACCAGAGAACATTGTGCTGGAACACATTTTCTTATGTGAACGCTTAATATAATGTTACATCTCCTGAGAGCACCACACGTTATCTTTCACAGAGTGTTTCACATGATACAGTTTGAGGCTCTAAACACTTTAGACTTAACCATTGCAAATATTTCTTGAGCAGTCCACCTCAAAGAAGATATTTTAACTGAAGTTTAACTGAAGAAATAAATCCTAATTGCGAATTTTAGTTCTTTTTTTTTTCTTATGGGAAATCAGCAGCTCAGCCCTGCTCCAAATGAAGTGAGCTATCAGCAGGGTGTTCTGTCAGGGCTTTAAGGATGTCTCCATCAGCATCAGCGTGGTAAAACTCTCTGTGAGGGGTGCTGTCTTACAAATACGAAGCTGTGCTATGTAGCAGTTAAGTGGTTTAAAGGCTCATATATATTAAACATCAAAAGGGAACAGGAAGAATGTGCAGATTTGCATTTTCAAACCATGTTTGGGTTTGGAGAATGTAGTGTTGGTGATCAGTGATTTTTCCATTAAAAATTAAAAGAAAGTTCTCTCCAAAGTGACAAATGTGTATCATTTTGGTCTGCAGAGATGGGGTTTCTGAATGCTAATACTAAACCTCTGGTATTCCAAAGGTTTATACACAGGTGTTTGACACCAAATGAGTTACAGTGGAGATGATGAGTTACAATTGTGTCTTGACTGCAATTACACTTTCTCTGTGCCTTTACTAATCGATTACTGAATACCACTGTGATTTGGGACATCTCTGCAATGCTGGCTCAGTCAGGATTTCCCAAAGTTGCCTAAGGCTATAATCAAACATGTCCCGATGAGCATGCCTATAAAATGCTTTACAGTCACAGTATAGTAATATACATTGATAACCTATATTGGAACACAGCAGAAAGCAGTGTGACTGTGAGACATGCTTTTGAAGTAATATTTATACTGCACTTGGAGATCAGCTGGCAAGTAATGCTATTACAGTAGAATTATATTGGTATTTATTATGTGATTTACCATACAAAAAATTAATATTAGAGATATGACTTAAACAATCAGTGTTACCTCTGGCATTAGATATCTTAGGAGGACATTTTGGACAATGTAATGAAGAGAAGCCAAGAGTATTTTTGGTTCTTATAATTAGGGGAATATTGGCAGCCTTGATCTTTTTTTTCTTTAGAAGAAACAATATAAAATATACAGTATTAGCTGCAGTCTCATCCTCCACACACATACACATGGTACTGGTGGCTCCATCTTATGTAGCTTTAAATCTAGATTTCCTAGCTGCATTTCCTAATACATACAATAGGTTCATAAATTGGAATAAACTTAATACAATTAAACTTTCTGCACCATCAGCACTGTACAAAAGTGTTTCCCTTGCTCTTGAAGTAGTAATACCATCAGTGCTGTATCTCTCCACTTCATGAAGGACATACCACAGACCTGTAATTACTTAGAGCGTATATGAAAGGTTACACTGCATGTACAGTACTTGCAGTCTGCCTCTGCAGAAAAAGGCACATATTGGCTGTGTTTGAATTGCTGTCATAAGCTCAGCAAATCAATCATCAAGGGGATTGAGGACAGACAGCTGAAGGGGACAAACCCAGCTGATATTTTCACAGTAGAAAGCCACCAGCTCCTATGGCATGCTCTGCAGGCTTGGCTGGAAAGCAATTGATCTCCATTGGTGACTCCATAATAAGCTGTGGATGGGTAAACAAGCAGAGGATGTGACACTGTGAGAAAGTTAAGTGTTTTTTTAGCATAGAAAACAATACATGTGAGACTGGAAGTTTCCATAATGTTCCAGAGGCAAACCTCTGTCTGCAGTGAACACTGTGGAGAACTGGATAGCATGTCCTGGAGTTCGCTCAAGAGTCCAGCAGACTTGGAAGAGAGCAGGAAAAGAGGGATAACTCCACAGATATTCAAAGTAATGAGGCTGATGCTTTTCGCTGCTTTAAAGTTGGTGGTGGCTCGAAGCTCCAGATATTGGCACGTTTGGCTTAATACACTAAAGAAGAAAGTGCACCTGGGGGAAAGTCTAGGCAGGTCCCCAGGTAAAGTGGTGAGTTACTGCTTGAAACCTGACTGGCATCTGAAAATCTGAAACTGGGAAGTGTTTGCTGTGTAAGTTACAGGCAGTAATAAATTACAGTTATGGAAGATGTGTTGTCTTAATTCCTCTTGACTGCACTTAAAATCAGTATTGGTTCTCAAAAAAATAAAACAAAACACAATTTATCACTACACTGAGATTGTTGATAGAAGACAAAATGATCATGACTTCTACTAGATATAACCAACAAAAATCCAAACAAGTATGTAAACAAAACATGCTTGATGATCAAATCGGGGGAGGGGGGAGAATATCTACATTCTTTTATATTAAAAGAAAAGAAAGTGATTTTTTTAAAAGAGACGGGAAAACCCATAATCGCATAATGAAGAAGGGAATTAAATCTGGCAACATTCCCAGTGTTGAGCCATACTCAAATGAATCCATAAATTAAACATTAACTAATCTAACTAATGGAACTAAAAGGAAGTAAATGCTATTTGATGTATATTAGCTTTTCTTAGAAGGTTTGCCTCTCCTATCAATCAAAGACCTGTGACCTCTCTGACTGCAAACTCAACACAGTATTAAAAACTGTCACTGAGATTTCCTTTGCTCAAGCAATCTGGCAAGCAGTGAGACTGCTGGCAACACAACAACCAATTTATCCAACAGCCCTGTCTCATCCTTGTGTGGTGTACTTTATGTTCTATAATTGGCTACAGATTATGGATAAAATGTCCCAGTCAGTTTAATACGGTGTCCAGGATAAGGATTCAGGCCAAAAGACCAACAAAACTCCAAGCATGACCTTCCACTGGGTCGGTGTAGTAAAAGGCCAAGTGTAAATCTGGGGATGTTTTAATCTGAGGAGCGAAGAGGAGTGGGAATACAATCCCAATACTGCATCCATTGATTAAATGAATACTGTTATATCTGATGCCTGCAGTTTTAAAGGCTTGTACAAAACTGTCTAGATCCCCACACCGTGAGAGAAGCAATAAACATACTTAAAGGACTGAAAGCAGTGTCTGAGGAGCAGAAAATTAATTTATCAAAAAGACTTGGAGAAGAGTTTATGTGGAGTAGAAATTACTAGGATATGAGGTGCTAAAGGGCTCATTAGCCTGGTGGAGGAAGAGATGATGAGTTTCAGTTGGATACAGGACCCCTGCACCTACCAATGTCATTGATAACAGTTGCAATTAGTGGTGATGTCTCCACTTCTCAGTATTTTCAGGCATGCTGAGCCAGCAGGGGAAAAGCCAGGAGAACTAAAGCTATTACAGAAATTTACAGACTTCCCAAGGCAAAAGGAGAAAGTTCTTTGTTGTTAAGGTACTGGCAGAACCAGGCTGTAACTCCAGTGTAAACATCTCCTGCAAGGCAAAACGTGAGCCTCTGGCAGCCCTGTGCAAAAGTGCTTAAGAAAGAACAGCACGGGCAAGGGAGAGGAGAATGGGAGTGGACACAAAAGAGCCACGTACTTTTGGAAGCAGGAACTCCATGTTGGAACAGATACACCTCTGAGGAGACTGCAGCCCATGGAAAGTAAATTGTATCTGAGGAAAATCTTCAAGAACATGTTACCAAATTGCCAATCTATTTTCCCAGCCTATTTTTGAGGTTTCTTGCAAATGTTACTGGTGATTTCTTCTCAACCAAAATGTTAAAATTTATCTGTGAGGCTGGAATGAATGATAAGGTTGGAAGAAAAAATAATCGGAATCTCAGTGTACGCTAGAATTCACTAGCCTTCTTGTGAGTCCTATTATCTTCAGAGTAAAACTGAGAGGCTTTCAAGTCAGAAAAGGGGAAAAAGAAGGATGCAGTAAAGCAAGCTTTTCCTCGGAGGACATTTGAGCTCTTGGCAGGGCAACATATCAAAATATTTTAATGACGTGTTTCTTAAAACCAGCAACTTTAAAGTAGAATTATGAAGCTGTGGCCCAAAGAAGCTAGAGTAACAAATACACTTTACTATTGGGAATGAAAATATGTAAGTATATCAATTTTCTAAGATATTATAATCACTATATTCTATAAGACAAATCATGACAAAACATCCCAGCAGTGAGCTAAAAAGTTCCAGGCATTTCTCTCAACAATTTCTAAATATTTAAATAGAACTTTTAAAAGAAAGAAGAAATAAAAAAACCAAAACACAAACCAACCAACCATTTGTTGTCCATTGACTGGTGCTGAAACACAAGAATTTGACTAGCTCTGCAAGCAGTTGCACATCAAGCTGTGTCATTGCAATGGCTTTCTTTACAGGCTCTGTGTTCTGGGTTGTAACATGCTGGAGAAAAAATACTGTTCTCATTCTGATCCTTTTTACACAAACCAGGGGAATGAATGACCACTTGAATCCAATTTGAATCACAGCAGCAGTCCTATTTGATTGCATGTTGGCCATATTTGTGGTAGAGGGGTAGTGTCTGACTTTTATTGGAGGCTTTCTTCTTTTAGAAAGCTCAGGTGGTTTTTAAACTTCATTGCATTACATATTTCTATAGCTCTGAATACTTGAATCATTTACAGCCATCCTGAAACATAGATTCTGGAGCAAGCTGAACAAAACGACTCTTAAAATGGTTCTTTACTACAGTGAAAGTCATTTTCCCAAAGTTGTCATCTTCCTGTGCCTGAGGACAATTCCCAGACCTTGGTTTCTCGACAATGTTTAACCATTTTCTTATCTTGTCTTAACTTAGCCAAATACAAAACAATTAACAATGCCTTTGTTCACTCTGGAGCACGTGGCTAATCCTGCAAGCAGAAGATGTGATTCCCTTGAGCTGCCCTTTTGTTCATGTGCTGTAGGCAATGCTGGGCAACAATGTAATTGAATTATTCAAAGCCCGTTGAACTAAGCGGCGCCACTTCTGTGGGCTGTGAGTACAGACAGAAGGTGGGAATCACAGACAGTTTGGAAGCCAACTGTCCTCTTCCAGCAATCTTGTTCAGACAGGAATTCAAAGGGTTGGGAAGTACCAGTAACCAATTTTAGTGAGCACTAGAAAGCACAAGAAAATGCTGAATGGACCAGAGCATCGCTGGACAGGAGGTAGAAGTTGTCCCTGCAGTGAGAAGATCGGGGGGAGACATGGGGAATACAGGAGCAGAAGCAGGGCACAGACTATACTGGGTTTTGTTTAACAGCTTGCAGCACAGAGAACAGTTGGCAATGCAGCAAAGTTGGGCTGTGTCCCTTCCCAGCTGGCTAGCAGAGCTCTCAGGGTGTGCTGTGGGGAATGAGTGGCTGTATGAACTGGATTTAGTGATTTACAGCTCCACTGTGGTAAGGAGAGGCAGGCAGGAGCCATGAGCCTGCATTTCTTTTCTGGATACATCCCACAGCCTTCACGCTGACCAGCGGCTGAGCAAGGGTGCGTCAGCCCTTGACCCCGCGCAGTGTTTAATTTCAGCATTGAATGCTCTCTTGGAAAAACTTCCTACGATATGGATCCCACTGGAAAGATTATCTACTTTTTCAGCACAGCAAAAACAAGTGCTTGTAAGGAAGCTGTTGATTCTCTTGAGTTTGTCTCGCTTGCTGAGCAAGACAGTGATACCAGTCTTGTTCAAATTTTGATGAATAAAGATGACAATCTTGAGTATCTGTTTTATACCTCTGGGAACCTTGAAAAACTCAGGTGTCATCCAGTTCAGAAGTTGCCCCTGTTGCATCTTAAATGATCTTCCACCGTCAGGGTGTAAGATCAGGTATTCTGGATTCACAGGCACCTCTGTAACAAGTGCTTGTCATTTCTTGTTTTGTAAGGCAAAGTGCGAGACATGGAAGTTTTACTTACAGAGGCTGTGGTTGAGGAGGGTCGGTATCTGTGGCAATTCTCAGGCTCTGAAGCCTCCCCACTACCAAAATCTTGCCAAGCAAACCAAACCAAATACAGCTAGTTATAAATCAGGAGCGTGACATGAAGCCTGACGTTTCCTGATCTTTCCATCAGGCCTTTTGAATGCAAATTGATAATTATACAGGAAGCTGCTCTGAAGTGATTAGTGTTTCCTGCTCATTCTTTCTTCCTTTTTCTTCTGAGAATATGGAGGTTAAAGCCATTGATGGGAAACTATAAGCAAAAGCAGACATGCAGTTAATTTCTCCTTACAGAGACAAGGGCTGTGCTGGAGAATATCGTAAGCAGCAACTGCCTCTCACAGTTCCAGAACCTGGAGTTCCTCCTGCCCAGCTGCTAAAGCCCAGCTTGTTGTGCCCATCCCAGGCTGAGGGATGCAGCTGCTGCTTTCCCGTTTGCAGGCACAGGACCCCAGCAGGGACAGCTGCACAGATGGCCACAGACAAGGTGCTGCTTTTATTTGTGTGTCCTACATGAAGGACTCACAGAAGACCCAAGTACAGACAGACCAGCTGGTCCAGCTTGATGCTTGCAAGTGAATAACACCCACCCACCCTCTGATCACTCACTGATCCCCCCAGCAGCTGGCACTTGCTCCTTACAGCCCCCCCTGCCCAGTGTGGAGAGTGGAAACTACATAGAGAGATAGTGAGCAGGCAGTGTTTGGCCAGACTCTGCACAGGACTGACCTCTTTTATACACCTTTCTGTCTGATCCTCCCTGTGCTCCTTCCTGATCCCCCGCCTCTAATTATTCCCTCCCCTTTGCTCCTTCATGTTACAAACATATATTATAATACTGGCTTCTCGCAAGTATAAAGGTAGATATTATATAATGTTAGAAATGCTTTTTGCTGTGTGGATGTAGTTTTCCCTCTTTTTAGCAAGAATGTTAGCAAGTGTGAGCAAGTAAGATAACCTCCAAGCGAACAGAGGATGAGGCCCGAGAAGCTGCTGATCAACACTTTGTCCAGGGAACAAAGGGGCCCAAAGGCTGCTCTGCCCGGAGAATGGGGGGGCCAGGGGGCCCCAGAGCCGCTATCACCGCTCCGCCCGGGGGGCAAAGAGGCCAAAGGTGCAATCAGCCCTGACTGTCTGGGGAATTAAGAGATCCACCCTACCATCGACTCTTACCTAGCGAGCCCAACCCCAAGAATCAAAAGAAATAAAACCGCAAGGCAGAAGAATACGCATTCTCTAAAAAGGCGGAACCAAGGAATGGCCATGCAGAACAGCTCCTGGAAAAGTTTGAATATGCATAAGAACAGACAGTAAAAATGGCATAAAAAGGACTATCCTCGAGCATCAGGTGTGTTCTTGGCAGAGCGCCAAGGCACCCGGCCGTTATCCCTTTGCTTTATTTTATGTGTCTCTTATTGTCTTTATATTTAACCCTTTAAATTCTCACAGGAGAGTGAACCTCGCTTTTCACATTCACAATCCCCTTCCTCTAATTATTCCTTCCAAAGTTTTGTAGACTCCCCTTCAAATATCCCAAACCCTCCCGTTCTTCTTGTTTGCCCCTTCTTATCAGTTACAAACTCCAAATGACCCTGTCGAAAGCTCTTCAATGGCCCATCAATCAGTAACCTGAGACTTTGGGTTTTATCATTGTCTCCCTTGTCTCTTTTCCACCAGGTTTGCATATGTGTGCCCTTGTTTGTGGAATCCCCCTTAATTTATTGCCACCTTTGCTTTGAAAAGGTCAAGTCCTTGGTCAACAGATCTCATGAAGCAAATGCTCTTACCTTCCACAAGGTATGCCTATGCAAAGGTTTCATCGCTAAATTTCCTACTCTCTGGTACTAAAGGGACAAGGTCTCTCAGGGCTACGTCGAGATAGTCCAGACCTCACGGGTTGTGATTTTCCTTTGGCCAGCTGAATATTTGTTTTGTCTATACTGATGTTTCATTTTACAAGAATTTTACTTTCATATTTGAATATGAATCTTGAAAATACTTGGCTTGTGCATAGAATCCAGTCAAAATTATAAATTCAGTGCCAAGTGGCTTTTCTTTTTATACACAAAATCCCTGCCAACCCCCTGAAAGTTTCATAAGGACAAACTAACAACAGAGGTTATGTAAAGTTCCTACTTAAAGTATTTTTAATTTAATTTACTATAGTGGCTTTACAAGTAGGGATAAAGCATAGTTAGCAATGGTCCTCTGTGCCAAGTGAGCTTTTATCTTGAAGTTCCTGTTCTGTGCAGATGTATGTATGAAATAATGAAGAGCCCCAAAGCAACCATATAGGGAAGCATTGGAGTACTTTTCAATGTTATATTTTGATGATAAATTGTGGAATTTGGTAGCAAGCCAAGATGGATGGCAGTAAATAAATTATGCTTAGGGTCAGGGTAGACATACAGACATCCTGACAGGATTTTCTTCATTATTTCATCTAGAGGACAGTGCAAGCCTCAAATAATAAAACATGAAAAGTCAGCTGCTTGGTAGGAAGTTTAGCTCAAATCTGCATCAGTGCTTGAATATGCAGGACGGGGTCCTTCCTCCTAATGCTGTGTGTCCTCCCACCATCAGGGCACTAACTACAGGTAGCGGCAGTGATCTTAATGTTACCTTTTATATCAGTTACACGAGGAAATTCCAGCCACCCCAACAGCAGCAACTTTGGGAGCGGATTAGGAGGGCACTGTGAAAGAAAACAAATGTTCACAGCTTCAGAACTTGGGGTAAATTCAAAGCATTCCATTACCTCCTCCGATAATATCTTTCCTTATAGAGAAATAGAGTTTATTTCTGCCACTCAAGAACTGCGAGACGAACTACAAGCTTTGCCAAGGAAGCGCCGAGCCAGTTCGCCCTCACCGGGCTCATTCCAAGAGCAGCCAGCGCGGCGGGGAGCGTCCTCGGAGCTCGGCCCTGGCCGGGCACGGCCGTGGCCAGGCTGCCAGCCCGCTGAATTCTCTGGACTTCGCATCCCGAACCCCTCCCGTGCTTAGGCGCGGCTGCTCCGCGCTGCTGCTACGGACGCAGGTGTCCGCAAGGCCCGCTGAGCTCCCTCCGCCCCCCGGGCTCGGGCCGTCCCTCCCGGCGGGCGGGACCGAGAGCTCGGCCCGGCCCCAGCCCGGCCCCGCCCCGCGGAGCGGCGCGGACAGAGGCGCGGAGCCGGAGCCCCGAGGAGCCGCGGAGATGCTGAGCTCGCCCTGGGCGCGCTTCTACTCTAACAGCTGCTGCCTCTGCTGCCATGTCCGCACCGGCACCATCATCCTCGGCGTCTGGTACCTGGTAAGCATGTCCCTCGCTGCGGGCGCTCGGCTCCGGCTGCAGGGGCAGTCTGTGAGGGGCTGCTCCGTGGATGGGGATGCCGATGGCAGCAGCTCGGGCTGCCCAGGCGGGTTTCGGAGGGAGCCGCGTTGTTACAGCAGCGTAATGCGCGGGCAGCGCCACGCTTCCCGCCGCGCATCCCGGCGGGCACAGGCACAGGCTGCTGCCTCGGCTCTGCCGAAACTGGGGCATGGAGCATGTGCGTGTTCAGGGGGCAGGGCAGCGGGGCTGGGCGTACAGTGCGCGGGCAGGCTCGGCAGGGTCTCAACCAAAAAGCTGTTTGGGGATTGAAAATGTGATTCGTGAAGACCCCTGGAGTGAGGATTTCCCCCCAAACTTCGGGGCGGTGCGTCTCAGGCCGGGGCTGGCTGCAGCACACGGGCCCCGCCGGTGCATTAGTTCCAGCAAGGCTGCCCGGCCCCTGGCCATACCGCGCAGAAAGTCATGTTTTATCATCTCTGGTCGCTGCTTCATGAAGCAGTCGGGTGTTCTTGTCGCTGCTGTCCCCTGTGTGGCAGGTAATCGTTCGGCAGTAGTGTTTTGGGCGGCGTGGTAGGGAGCTGAAACCTTCCATGCGTCTGTTCGCAGGTACTAGAAAGACATCTTTCCTCTTCCAGGATTACAGGACGTGAGTGAGGAATTGACCCTGGAGGCTCCAGGGTTACCATCAGTAACCAAAGGCTGCTTGGCACCCAGTTATTTGGCCTGGGGAAAGACTCGGTGAGGAGGAGCCACATTAAGCCCTCCGTTCCTCTCAGACAATTGCTTCTCCATCGCTTGCAATGTAGGAAAAGCAGTTTTCCCAGAGCTGGGCCAGCCATAGTCGCGGGGTTTGCAGAATAAAAAGAAATCTTTTTTTGCTGTACGTAACGTAGATGCACTTCTCAGCCTTCTCAGCCTCCTGTTGGTGTGAGGAATCAGTCTCCGTTTGATGGCAAGGCTGTTCAGAGCTGTTTACCAAGCATCATTTTTCAAATGATTGCAGACGGAAGCAGATTAGACCCGGGCTCATTTGCTAACTACTGAAATTCCCTGCAGAAGCAAGTGAAAAATGCAGGGCTGGCCTCCACTATAGGACAACTCATTAAATAAATTCAGCCAGTGTAATAAAAAAGCTAGCTTGACATTTATATCCTAGAAGTCATATAAAATGTTCTATGTCCTGTAAAATACATATTTCACCACTGAGAAAATTGTGCATTAGTTGAACCATTTCTTGGTCCTGGTTTAATAAAATATGGTTAATGGCAACATCCACTGCCTGTAGTATCTACAATACTGACGGTATTGAAAAAGATGCCTCTCTTTGCCTGGCTGCAGTGAAGTTTTGGTAAGTTGTAATATGACCTGAAAGCTTTTGAACATTTCTTCTAGGGTGCTTATTATTTCTTTCTGCCTTCAGCTGAATGAAGCCTTTTCACATTGGCTCCACAGATACAGGGATACAGATATTTTAGCTGGTTCAGCAGACCTAAAGTTATTCGAAGAAGAGGGAAGTGCATCACCTGGGCTTGGATACAAAGAAAAGCCTGATAGCTTTTTAGACTGTTATCTAATCTGTTATTAACATTTAAATACCAGTGGGCCAATTTCACATAGTATTTTACTGCAAAATCTGTTTTGAAATTTCCTTTCCTATGAGCAGGTATTTCCTGATTTACACCTCTTGCTTCTTTTGCTTTCATAACTTTTTCATGGTGGATTTCTAAATTACTTCAAACTGATACGATACACATTTCTTTCTGTGCTTTCTTCTCCATTGCAAGTATTTGAATTTTAAATTTAATCAGTAAGAATAGATACTTAGATGCATGTAGATAATAAATGCTAAACCTTTTTGATCACTTATTATGTTAGGAAACAATAAGTAAGGAAGGAGTAGCTCCTTGAATGAATGGCCCTGGTTGGAAGGTGTGGTTGACAAAGTCATATACAAATAGATTTTTTTTGGCTCGGAAGAACAGTTATGGTTTGATTACAATGTCCTATTGAGGGTTTACATAAAAAAAGATGTTGTCCTAGTGGCATTTTTTTTTCTGCATGCATTTTGGGTGATTGCAGTACTCCAAACCACATGTGACCTATGAGCATTACCTCGAAGTTCAAACAAAAGCCCCCTCTGATTTTTTGCCAGACCAACATGTATTCTGTATACTCTTTGCCATTATTCTTTAGAGGAAAGTACTTGAGGAAATCCATCAGCCTAGAGAATGAATAGTTTCCTTGTTGCTTTTTCATTTCTCACTGCCTGTGAAGTGTAAGTTTTATTAGTTCTGTGACCATGAATACAATGCTTCAGTAGTAGATGCAGCTAAAGAAGCTAAAAACAGTAGCTTAAAAGTTTCAGCAGACTTTTAACACAACATTTTCACATGTTGAACCAGTTTTGAGTTAGTATAATTTCAGGAGACAAAATTTAATGTCTGAGTAAATGTGGAAAAATAGTGTCTGAGATGGAATTCATCTTCCCATAGCAACCCTCACAGTGCCATGATGTGCACTGGGAGCTGAAAAGGTGTTGATAACACACCAGTGTTTTGGCTACTGCTGAGCAGTGCTGGCACAGCATCAGTGCTGTGTCTCAACATTCCACCCACCCAGCAATAAGCTGGGGGGATCTTCAGTTTTAATGTTTTGACTGGGTGTTTGGGGTCCTACAAATAGTGGAGAGAGTGGGAAGCTGGGTTTACATGGAGTCATCAGTGCTGCTGTTGAGGACGCTTTCCCACAAAAGTAAGGGGCAGGAACAGTGTGCTTTTCCAACACAGGCAGAGCAGCCACAGACACTTGCAATGGTCTCATAACGTATCAATAGCTGGTAAATAAATATTTAACTTTGCTCTATTTTAGAACATAATGGATCTCAGAATACTAATGTTTCTATAGTTCTTGTGTTTCAGTAGTTTCTTCCTGGTAGAGCCATTGGTACTACATCTAGAATAGTACAACACACCACTGCGTGATATTGCAGGGTAGCATACATAATGCACTGTACATACTGTCACTGAGCACTGAGGTACTTCAGTGAAAAAAGTAACTTGTATAGGTTGGAGTAGCCAGGGGAAATTTCCTAAACAGAATATCTAATTAGGTTGCAGAATAGCCCACGCTTCAGGAACTGGTGTGTTGCCTTGGGGAGAAAAGCTTAACAAGGGGGTGCTGCAGTGTTAAATAGAAACATTATGCTGAGGATTAAAATGGCAGTAATATGGCTGCCTGGGGGTTAATACTTATTTCAAAGCTGAGGACCAGTTTGGTTTGGCTGGTTATTAATTTTTGGGGTTTTATCTGTCTGAGATGGACTTTACACTTCTCTGTATTATAACATGAAATCAGAGGTCACAATAGTAATGCAGAAACATTTTGGGGCACAAAAGTCTTACAAGTGTTGTATTAAAAAAAAAAAAACAAAAAAAACCCCAAAACACGTGAAATTAGAAAGTCACTTCCAACAGCTTAGTTTTGTCACTGTGCTGTTCAGGGCAGTGGCAGTGCTGAAATGAGCCAACTTCAGTTCTGATCTCCAGTGGGTGCTGGAGTCCAGGGCAAAGCTGGCATTTCTGTTTCTGGGTGACCCAGTCAGTGCTGGTGAGTCAGAATAACAACACCCCTGTCAGTGACAGCATTTATAAACACAGTGTGTCTTCTTCCTGAGGAAATGGACTCCACTTTCCTTGTCTGAAACACAAAGAAGGAACAGCATCAGATAAGCTGACAGTGTCATGGAAGGATTTTCCACTCTCCTGGCAGTGGCGGTGGGGTTTCTGCACACCCTGAGGATCCACTGACACCATCTAGGATAACAGGAATTCTGATTATTTCTGATGGACTTTGGTGAGGAGAAGATGAAATTTTAAGGTATCAGTTCAAACAAATAAACAAAGAAAGAGCCTTTGTTTTTGAGCTCTGTGTGCCCAGTGCCTCCTGCTACCTGCCTCAGTGCAGCAGTGCCCTGGGCTCAGGCCGCTCCTCCCCTGGTCTCACAGTCCCCTGGGAACCCCAGGAGCCATTGCCACGCCTGGGGAGCTGCTGCCCTCCCTCTGCACTCCCTGAGGCCCTCACACTGAGGGGCTAAAAATAAAAACTAATGGAAGGCTGAGAACCTTTTATAACCACAAGTTATCGAGTTGTGTGGCTCTCTGTGAAGGATGTGTGGTAAGAACATAAATAGAGCAAGCCGAAGTTTTTAGCTAGGGTAGCTTAAATGTTTGAGCTGCTATTTGTGGAAAGCTCAGCATGAATTGCTAGTTGTGACATTCCAGTTCTGGATTTTTCTGAATATACTGTCGAAAGCATGTCTAATATCTGTCTCTGTCCCAGTAATTTTTAAATAAAAAGATTGAATCCTAATGATGAAAAAATGTACTGGTAGTAGACTTACATTGTAAGCAAAAGAAGAGCACAGCATGCTGTGGTCTCACTGATTTAAGGTTGAACACCCTGACAAGATCAGTAGAGTGCACTGGATCTGATGTCAAAAGGAGAATGAAGATACGTATTTTGTGACTAGGCCATATTTATGTCCTGGTCTTTTTCAAGCCTCATGCAAAACAGCATGTGTGGCAATGTGCTTAAATACCAGCTAGGAGATTTCAGTAATCTTGGCTTACTTGGCAGGGGGTAGAGATCAGCAGTGACTGCTCATGTAAACAAAATATCCCTACACTGGATCCTTCCAAGCTGCTCCGTCTGCACTCCTGCAACCTTTACACTGGCTGAGACTACTCACATCAGCAAACTGTTGTAAGTGAGGGTCCCTTGAAGAGGGTGTAGAGGCCCTTTTAGGGAAAATAAATTCTAAGAAGAAGTTCTTAATTATTTTCAAACCTGTGAGAATCAGGAGATTCTGAAAACTGAAAAAAGGACTGAAGTTGTGAAAAGGGCATAATTGCATGATTATAAAGCCTGATGTGTTATCTCAGTGCCAGGTTGTGGGAATTTTAGTGAATACAAATATGAGGCCTTGTGTTTTACTTAGAAAATTAGCTTGCTTTGTTTTTATATGGAATGAAGTGGGCTAAAAATAAAGGATTTTCAACGTCATGTCTGCATGAAGGGTCATAGTAGCCAGCTCACTGAAGGCCCAGTTCCTTCGTATCATCCAGGGATGTTGCTTCTTGTGTTGTGCCAGTGTGATATGGCTGGGGGTTGGGTCAGATTATCCTGCGGGCAGCAGGAGCTTTACCACCTCCAGTGACAGTCCAGTACTGGTGGCACTGGGGAAAGAAGTCTGGCAGAATGGGGCCTGCTGTGGATTCCCCAGGTGGTTGCCCCTCCGTGGCCCAGACCTGGGCTGTATATTCAGGGAAAAGAGCTGGGTGGTGCCAGTGACATCCAAATAATTCCCACCCCTTGGTAGGAGATGTAGTGTCAGCAGCACGAGAAATTTCTCCACTAGCAAGTGAAGGTGTCATAATGTGAAATTACTTGAGATTCCCAATTCTTCTAATAGAAATGGCTGAATTGATTAAATATTTATGTCCCAAGTGCTATGTCTATAAAATGATCATTAGTTTTCCTGTTGTCTGTACTTCCCTTCATAAGATGAAAGACAAGATTGTGGAAAAAAAGTGGTAACATTCCCCAGTAACTCATTAGACTCTTCCTGTGCACATGCTTGCTTGTTGAGGAGAGTGGAGAGAAAACTCAGAATTCATTGTGAATAAAGAAAAATATGAATCTAACTTTCAAAAGCTTCCCTGATGATTGATGTACATGTTGAATATCCAACTGAGACTGGAGTCAGAGGAGGTTCAGGGTATGTGCTTTTGGACTGGATCACATCCATTTCATTATCTTCAAGACCAGGGGGAAAAAATGACTGATTCTGCACACAAATATCTGCTCGGGGCCTGTATGGCATTTTCTTAACAAACTGAAAGCACATGTATGCATTCTAGGTGTGTCATAGCAAAGAATAAAGACCAATAATTATTATTATCATGAAAAAAATGATCTTATGTGAACGACCTTCTCAATAACCACATTCTGATTATAACTCCTGTAGAGATACATTGTTAAATAACATTAACAGTTAATAGCTTAAAGAATGGCATCAGGAGACTCCTTAAGGAATTCTTCCCTGCTATGCACAAGCCTGGGTTGGTTTCTGCAGTGCCGGATCTTATCTTAGCTCCTTTCTCCAATGCATACTTCAGGCCCTCTTCAGTTGAATTACAAAATAAAGGAACGTATGGGAGGAATTTAAATTGCACAATCAATAAGATAGCTTGCAAAGAGCCTAATCACTCACCTCTGTGTGACAGAATCCATCCCTGAACAGGCCAGAAAGTTTATCTGAGCAAAGGATGGGTTCGTATCCCAAGTTACCTGTGATTTCTCTTCTAGGTGAAAATAGCCAGATTTGTGTGTTTCCTGTGCTGCAGAGAGAAGTAGAAGCATCATTTTATTAGTCTGTCTCAGACTCTGTCATACATCAGTATGACATTAAAACATTTATTAAAAATGTTTTTTCTTGCAAAAACCTTGTAAGTCACTGGAGGGATAAAATTTCTTGTAAGTGTCTTTTGGGCAGCCCTTGCACTTACTGAACTGTTTATTAGTCTGTAACACAACACAAGGATTTATGAAAATGTCTTTAAGCTCTAATCCCCTAACAGGCAGTTTTTCTTATATCCCCAAATACCAC
Source organism: Corvus kubaryi (assembly GCF_017639235.1). NCBI lineage: Eukaryota > Metazoa > Chordata > Aves > Passeriformes > Corvidae > Corvus > Corvus kubaryi. The sequence goes on from NW_024581127.1 coordinate 14,270,953, forward strand.
AGTAGGATATTTCACAGAGTGTGTAATCTTTGCAATGCAGCTGATAATCTGCATCAGTTGTCTCAATAATGGCACAGTTGTCTCATCTAATCAATACAATTATCAACTCAGAAATTGCAAACCTTTGTAAAATACCTTTTTTTTCTTATTAAGGCATTCAGTTGGATAATAAATTCCCTCCAGTGAGAAAACAGATGGTTGGTTGTAAGAGGAGCAAAGTTTATATAAATTATTGTTGAAGGAAAGAATCCCATTAAGAGTTCAGTATGCTATAATTACATTTGGGTTTTTATACAAAAAATCATGAATATATTTATAGAAAGGAGAGGAGGTATTATATTAATCAAGTAAAATGTGTTTGGAAGTTCTGTTGAAGGTTAATATGTATCTCCTAGTGAGCCAGAGGAGAACACATTAAGCTTCCTAAACTGATCGTTGATTAGACTGACGTCAGTGAAAATGCAATTAGTCTTATATATTCTTGGACATATGGAACGGATGTTGCAAAATAGCCAGGAATTAATTTCCTTGATTGCTTTCTTTTTCTCTTGTTTTATTGTGAGGCTTATGCTTTGACTGTAAAACTCTGAAAGCTTAAAGTGGCTGAGGCTTGAAAACGTGCAGGGTAATTTCTGTGCTGTTCTTCAGCAGGGCTGGAGGTTTAAAGCCCGAAATCTCCAAACAGCAGAATAAGAAGCAAAAATGCACACTTGTGTCTGAAGGTGTGAGAGAGTGTTCCTGGTCGATGTGAAATGAATCTGCCAGGGAGGCATCACTGAAGAATTAATACGGACTTGAGCCTAGCACACTGTTCCTGGACCTCCTGTGGGTCAGCTCTTTTTCAGGTGTCTGCAGTCAGCTCAAACTAGTGTCATCCTGGTACTCAGCCTTGAAAGGGGTTTTGAGAGTGCTGTGACTATTTTTCATTTTGTTGCTGGTGTGTGCTGAGCAAGGTCTTGTTCCATTCAGAGATATATTAAGCTACTTAAAACAGACAGGACAAATACTTTTGGCAGAACCACAGGTTTGTGGGAGATTTTCACCTTGGAGAGATGCATTTCCTAACAGTAAAACAGCTGTGGCCAGACAGACAGGATACATGTGATTGTGTTCTTTACTATTTCGGTAATTATCTGTATTGTACCATCCTTCCACTTCCTTGCATAACTAAATCCCGGCCTTGGGTTGCAGAGTGCTTCAAGGGTGCACTCACTTGTATGGCTTCTGTGGATATTGCTTGTGGGGGCTACATAAGAGTAATGGATCAATGGTTTGGTGTGTTTTGGTGTTGGTTTTTTGGCTGTTTTTTTACTGAAGTGGTCACATGTGGCTTGCTCTCAAAACTGGAGCACAGTCCTCTCACCAGTGCAGTGGCACATGTCCAAAGAGGCTGGAGGGGACTCTGAGCACAGACAGCGCTGTTGTAGGCTGCTGTGGGTAAGACACACTGTGCTGGCCAGGGCCAGTGGATACCTGGGCAGTCCAGCCGAGGTAATCAGCTACAGCCGTGTTGCCTGGCCCATCCTCTGTCACAAGTCCAGATCTGTGCGAGCTGCCACAATGCATATCCCAGTCACATTTTAGCAGGTCTGCCCTCAGCGTTTCACAGTCACCTGCAAGGCTCAAACATGGATTTTTGTCAAGGACAAATGCAGAGACCAAACAAATCCCAACTGACCAGCTGAACAACCCTTTTTCTAATAAGTTTTTATTGCATACCATTTCTTTGCTAGTTCTCCACTGCATCCTGAACCAAGATGACCTTTAGGAGAAATTGTCAGTTGATCTGGCAATGATACAATTTGAACATGGGTATATGTGATTATATTTCCCCATTAATATTTCCCTAGAGGTCTTGCTGGGCAGAAGACCTCAGCAATCATTTTCAAGACTTTCCTTAGATACAGGTTAAATTTTCTTTAAATACAATGGAAAAGTAACAAAGACTCCACTGATAAATTTGTACACAAATAACTTATTTCTTTAAACCAGGACAGGACTAAGATTAAATAATGTTACAATCCAGTTATTAAAATTATGAATGAGATGCCTCTGCCCAAGTTAAGGTGCAAACGAGACCATATGCCAAAGTCAATAGTATGGATTTTATGTAACAGCAAATGGGAGGTAAAAAGAGATAGAAAGAAATAGAAAAGGGGACGGGGGAGAAGAGAGTGACAGACAGATTAAGTAGAAAATATCATCACTCATGGATCCTGACGGTGTCCGATTGATCCTGTTCTTCTGGTCTTCTTGGTGGTGAGAGTCCCACAAAATATGCGCTCAGGCCAGGTGGGAATGCCCAGGTACCTTCCCTGCGGGGAACAAGTTTGACAGAGTCTCTTGCAACAGACTTTGGAGCATTTGCGTCACTTTGAATCACGTGCAGTGCTCTGGTGCAAGGCCTCAGGAATGAGTCTGGAGGGGCCTTGGGGGTCTTTGATGGATTATGGCACCCCCTCAGCTGCTTCTCACATGAACCTCCGGTGGGTGTGGCCTGTGGGGTTGGGGGTTTCGCAGCTGGGCCGGTTTGTGTAAGGGAGGATGGGTGTTCACTGTCTCTGACCTCAGGTTATGCCATCCAAAACTCTCCTCCTCCTGAGTTGGTTGGGGGGGTAGTCTGTGCAATCCTGCCCTCAGCAGATGACTCTGTGGGCTATGGCCTCCCCCACCCCAAACCCAGCCAGAGCTGATTTTCAGGACAGCTGCTGGGTCTGGCTTTCTTGTGGATGCATTCTTTTTCCTAAGCCTTGTTTCCTTCTCCCCAGGCCTGAGGTGATTGAACAATAGTGTTACCTTTATCTTATCTCACATTCCCTTAGCTTAACTCACAGTGTTAAGTTCCCCTCGGGAGGCATCTTTAGGGAGGGGTGGGCTTTGGTGGTTGCAGCTTCTTTATACAGTTTGGCCATAATGGGCAAAAAGTCCTTCATAACTATGGTTAAGCCATGAACCATATAAAATTTCAGTCTCTCACAAGTATATAACAAATTAAACTCTTCTCTAGGGAGGCAGAAACTTCTCATGTGCATATTGCACAATCTGTCCATCTATTTTTTTAAAATAAATTTAATCATTACCATATTTCATTAATAACAGACCTCTTGTGGTTTGGGTTTTAAGCCTGTTAAAAGGCTGGCAGTAGGCAGTAGTTGAGTCATTTGTATAGAAGAGTGCTGGTAAATTATTCTGGACTTCCTATATCAATTTAATCAGCATAGTCATTAAAGTTCAGTGTTTAGTGTCATAGCAATCAAAGCTGAAATTGTGTATAAAGTCTGATTGAAATATTTTATGCAGCTTTCTATATATATAGATGTATATTATATGCTCTCTATAATATGGACTTCGTAGTATGCTACTCTGAGCCTGACTGGATGATTCCTTGACTTCTCACAAGTAATATGGAAAAATAATGACAGGAATTGCAGACTGTCTTCTCCCTGTCTTCTCAAAATTAAAGAATATGAAAACCTAATTGCTACTTTTTGACCTGACTAATGCTCTCTCTATTCCAGTGCAGTATTTCAGACAGCAGCCAGAACCATGCTTTGAGAAACCACACAGGGAGAAAGAACAACTTGTGCAGGGACAACATTTTCTTTTATTCTCCTATAATTTTAAGGTTGGGCAATCACCTGAAGCAGGAAGGCTTGTATTTTGTTTTTAAGATCTTTTGTGATATGACTAAACACTTGCATTTCCTTAATAAATAGCTCATCCTTTTCTGAATTCCTTCAACGTTTTGGCTTCAGTAATAATGCCTGATAATGAGTTTCACTGGTCAAAGGAGTGAAGGACTCCCTTTTAACCCAAGTTCAAGTGTCCCTCTTTCCATTTCCCTTCAGGCTGTTTTGTTTCATTGGATGAAAAGATAATTGAGTGTGTCTGGGTTTGCTAACTTGTGCATCACTGACACATCTGCAGCTTGTCCCTGAGCACTGTAAAGCTGAAACCTTTTCATTAGCATGAGGCAGAAGGCTTACACAGCAGAAAAAGCCAGGGTTCTCCTGCTCCTTCATTCCTGGAGTTCAAGCTAGTGACTGTGGTGCCCTCAGAGGGAAATTGATTGAATCATTGCCATGAGACTTGACAAGAAGCTTGGGTGCACAGAGGGAACATCTTGTTTCTTGTTTTTTTTTCAGGTGCTGTTTGCCTGCTCTTCACAGCACTCAGCTTAAAACCTTCATTTTTAAAACTTCTTCCTTGTTTATTCTTTAGTCAGAATCCAGAAGAAGCCCTCAATGAACACAACAAACACAACACTTTGCCTAACAGGGGGAGACAGAGAACAGATAGAAAAATCTTCCTATATGGGGCAATAAACCTTAATTCATTATCTGCACTAACAGGGATGTTTGGGAAAGGCACCCCAACCCCAGATAGTGCAAATCTACTCTGAGCTATTGAGTTAAATCCTGAACCTGATTTTTTTTTTTCCTTTGTAGAGTTCTTTTGTCCTTTTGATGAACAAAATGTTCTGCTTTTCTTAATATCTTCTATGCCTGAAGAAAAAATGAAGAAAAAATGCAAAGAACATGCCTAGTGAGAAGGCAAAGGTAGATGGGGAGAATTAAAGACATTGACATACTTAAATAGACATTTTCCATACATTCTTATTTTTTCTGATAGTGATACTGACTTCAAATATCCAAATGCTAGAAAATACTCTTCTGTTTAATTTCAAGGAGCAAAAGTCATTTAAGACTGGTGTTTTGTTTCTGTTGTTTCTGTAGGGAACAGGTATCTAGACTCATAAAATTGCCTTGAGTTTTTTGGAGACAAACAGAGGAGAGGGTTTTACGAAGATTTACTTTAGGGTTTCTTACTAGTAAAATTATTGTCCTTGGCGATTTGCTTCAATAGTATCTCTGTAGAGGACAACAGACTAAACCATGCCAGTTTTTTGGGAAATAAAAAATCTGCTAGAACTTCATGTGCCAGTTCCTATGTATTACTGGGCTTCACAGTGTCAAGAAGCCAGCTCTCTGGAGCTGTAAAAAAGGGCACAGGCAGAGAGTTAGTTCTCCCCCAGTGCTGAGATTTAAGCAGTGTGCTTAAGTGCCTATCTCTTGAGTTCAGTGAGGCTGAAAACAGTCACAGAATTAAAACTGTACGAACGTCTTTCACCACACATAACGCTCAGACTGCTGCATGCGTGGAGTCAGTTATAAATTGAACCCTCTATAGAAATAAAGCTGGGGAGGATTCTTCCTTTTTCCTGTTAATAGAGGTATCTCTCCTCACTGCATTAGAAAGTCTTGGGAGAACTGTAGTAGAATATTTCTAGAGGGGGCCCTGTAGACTTCAACAGAAACATCACTTTATTTTTAATGCAGTGTAATGATTTAAAGTGAGCTTAATAGTCCCTCTTCTAAACTCCTTTATCAAAGATATTTTATTTTGACTCTTGACCGTAAGATGGAGAAAGATGGAAAAATTAAGCCATTGTAACTCCTGGCAATTCTTTCAGTGTTTACAGACATTTATGTAAGTTGCTTGCAAAAGCATTTCTCTCTCTGCTTGAGTTAGGGATAATCAGTAGATCGCTGTTAATGGCATGCTCTTAGGAGCTACTGGAACTAATTTTATTTTAGATAAGCTGGGATAGATACCATGCAGCTGCACTTCTACAAAAGGTCTGAAATTATAGAGATATTCTTTTTTTCTGATCACCTGTTGCTGCAGTGTTTTCTGACTCCTCTCCCCTGCATTTTATCCCACTTGAGTCACCACAATTCACTGCTGACCTCTGGAGCAAATGACATGGGAAAAAGGCGACTCATTGATGGTAGAAGTCTGAAATTTTATTGCATTATATAGTTTGTAATTGCTGGATGCTGCCTGTGGAAGACATGAGGTTGTGTCCTTGCGTCCTAAACACTGGACATTCTCTCTATCTGAACAGCCCCCATATTGTGCATAAGCTGCTGGTTCTTTGTCACAATGCAGGTGGAAGCAGCACCAGTGGCTGGTGGTGCCCATCCCAGTCTCATCACCTGCTGCCTCTCTTGCTCATGCCTGCATGCACCTTCCCTCACACAGTTGTTGCTGTTTAAAGTATCTTCTACTCAAATCTGAAATTATGTTTTGTAAGCCCACAGCAGGAAATCCAGTTACTGCTCCAATATCTGGATGTCTCTTCCATAATATTTCCTCTTTCCCCTTGGCTTCATACATTCTGTGGTCTCTGTAAAGCAGTTATTTTCCTCCCCTTCACTGATTAAAAAGTGGATGTACTCCATCTGGCTGCCAGAGAAGTAAGATTTCGGGATATTTATAAAATAATTATTTTATTTCCATATCAGAATAAGAGGACAGTTGAGAATGTTTAGGACTTCCTGTTGTCCAGTCTGGTGTTAGGGCACTCTGAACACCATCCTGCAGGGACTGAGCCAGGAGCAGAACTGGGGCTAATCATGGGGTTCACCAGCAGCCCCAACAGGGCAGGTGGTAAAGCAGGGGGGCCAACCAGAAGCAAAGAGGGCTGGGACCAGGGACACAGCTGGAGACAAGCTGCAACATGCATTTACAGGGTCCACCCAGGAGGCATGGCTGGCGACTGGCATTGTGTTGTACCACTGGGACAGAGACTGATGACCCCAGGCTGACCTGGATGGGGTCCTGGGCCATGGGCAGGGGTATGGAGAGGCCCAGGGTAGGGCTGTGCAGGTCAGGTAAGGCCTGTTAGTGTCCGTGGAGCTCCTCTTCTGAACCCTGTGTAGCACTGTGGCTGCAATCAGCTGTAGGACCCATTGGCCACAGTTCTGACTTGATAGTGCAAAGTCTTGCATTTTATTCTTATTGAAAACTTGTCACAGGCAGAGTGGGAGCCTCAGATAAAGTTTATTAAAGAAGCCCTCCTGTTGAGTCACAGGATGCAGAAAGGATCCCCTTGTTTTTTAAACTCCTCGTAGAAGTGTCTGGGTGTAGCTGGATTGAGTCTTAACCCCAGACTTTGTCAACAGTTTATGTCTAAAGGATTATATAACTGAACCTTTACACAACTTTGTCCCACAGGATAAAGGACAGCAAACCAGATATATTTAAATAAATAGATATGATTTTTTTTATTGTAATGATTAGACAAAACTATCTTAATCAGAATTTTTTACTATGCAGTATAGGAGCTATAATAACTATTATAGTGCACTGTGAAGCAACATTGAAGCAATTGTATTAAAGCTAGCAAAAAAAATTATTAATGATACTTAATTATTACCTGATTAGTGTTACTCACCCGTATCAAAGACAATGGGCCAGTTTCTTTCAGTCAGCCTTGAGAAGTAACCTTGAAGGGCATTCTCACTCAAGGGAGAAATCTCTACACATGCACTCCATGAAGGGGTATGGTAGAAAGCCCTGCTGTTCAAATCTGGGTCTGGGTGATTGACTGACTGCCACTATGTCTCCAGGCCAGCTGTGTCAGCTCAGCAGCTTTAGATAAATTATCAGCAGTGTCACGTGTTTGTTCCTTTGTCCAGGTATTTTACCAGGTCTACCACATTTCCATCTCACTATCAGAATGCTTAACTTCAGGATTGAGTCAGACTTGGCTTCAGCATTATTCCATACCAAAGGCAGCGCAAATTCCCCTTTTTGCAAATAGGACACTGTTCAAGTTATTTTGCCCCATTCCAGGGAGAGCATCCTGCTGGATGGCCATGCTGGATGGCCATGGACATGTTTCAGTTTCTCCATCTGTAAAAGGAGGGCAATGTGTCTCATTGGGAAGGTATAGGGCTCAGCTCCTCACTGAAACTTTGCATAATTAAAATGCTTTCTAAGCATTGCTAATTGGTTGTTACACTATTTGTTGCTGAAGTAATGTAAAACATCTTGAAGGAAATTTTGGCCCTATCAAGAGAGCACAGAAATCTCCTTTGCTTTTCCTAGAATGGAGATTTCAATTCTCATACCAACTGCGCATACCAACAGGGAATAATTTTTTATGCTCTTGTCCTTGATCACGTGTCCTTGGAAAACATTGCATCAGTTAAGGTTTTAGACACACTGAATTTGTGCATTAAAGCATTTTTCAAAATTCAACAGTCACATCACTTTCAAAACAAAAGGAAAACCTGAATGAACACAGTACACCCAACTGTGCACACATTTCTGAGAGAAAGAGGGAGCAAACAAACACATGGTGTATTTCACTTGCACTGCTGAAAGCACAGCTGGAAAGTGCTGAGATGATTGTGAGGATCTCAAGAGAAACAACTGATAGAACAGAAAAGTGATGCACTAAAGAGTATTAGGGAGATTCTTACTGACTGCAGCAGACTTCAGATGAGGCAAACACAGTTTATGTCTTATATGAGAATTTAAGGCAATGCTGACAATCACATAATCTGAATCAGGACATATCCAGAAGGAGAAAGTAGAGTGCATAGGTCAGTATTTTATGAATTTTCCTGGCTATATCTGTACAAAAAAAAAGTCTTTAAAATAGTAACACTCTATGTGTTTATGGTTTCTGATTGCTTGGTTATTTTGAGTACTCTTTTTAGGTAACATATTTAGTACTGGCTTATGTTTTCTAGCTTCCTACAAAGGAGTATAAAACAAGAAACAGATGCATAATCTTAAAACCCAGCAGGATTTATGGAATGTAACTTTGAATTTTGACAGTCATCTGATGTCTTCAAAGACAAGAGAAAGCCAAGACAAGACCATGCTACAGCATTCCCAACACAAATCTGTTTAGCTGCTCTATGTAAAAATGCAGTAATGAAGATCTCTAACCCCCTCCAGACAATCTCTATTTGCTTCTTATGATTCAGCATGCTGTCTAACCTAGTGTTTCTTTTGCTGTAATTCAGATCTGTTTACCCCGTGGATCTGGAGGAAGTTCTGTTGCTGTGTTCTTTTCCCCCGCCTTTCTGCTCATTAAAGACTGAGAGCACATCCCCCTACCTCTTCCTTGCTAAGCAACCCCCGTTATTTCCCTATCTGTCCTACATCCCAGCTGTCTGACTACCCTCTGTTCTGATTCAGGATCCTCCCCAGGGTTTTTCCTTGTACATTTTAGAAGGACTTTGAATCCTTTTTGCAGGGGCCCATGGAAGGCAAGTGGGAGGATGGTTCATGCATCTAATACCCAGGTTTCTGCAGTACTGCCCACCACCATGTAGCCACAAAGATGAGCTTATGGGATTCCATGGAGTCACGTTCAGTTAATTCAATATCAGACTCTTTTCTGAGCAGTTGTCACCTACTCAGTTATTTTGCTTCATGTTCTTCTGAAGTTCTTCACAAATGTAATTCTCTATGCTTTTTGGTACTGAATTGTGTTCTGTTGTCTAAATTCTGCTCTAGCTGGTCAAAGTACTTTTATCTCCCAAAGTGCTTACAATTTGGTATTGTCTGCAAATTAGAGAAAGGTAGAAGTCACAAGTGACTTGAAATAACAAGTCTCTCAATGGTCCTGGAAAACCCTAATCAATATATCTTCTGTGCTGGCTGTGAATCCTTAAATCCATGACAGCTGTTCTTTCAGTCCAGCTATCCAGCTGGCAGTGCATTCGCCTTCCTGCACTTTCAACCAAACCAGCTTTTCCTCGCTCATTTATGAGAATCTCATAATGTCAAAAGGTGTGCTAAGATGCAGAGATGGTATATACTGCTTCTGCCCTGTCCATAAGGCCTCTTAGTCTGTCAGAGAAGGAAAATGAGATAAATTACTTACAGTTTGTCCTTGACAAGCCCATGGTGATTGTTACTTGTAGCCATACAAATTTGAAGTGCTAATGGGAAGACTGCTTGATTTTCTGTTCTTATTTTGTTCTTAAATATTACAGTCTAGCCAGAAATTGATTACATGACCTTCCTGCTTTGAAAATGCATAAACTGTGCTTGCTCTTTCCTTGTCTTGTGAACTCAATCTATTTTCAACAGTTTTCAAAGATTGCTAACAGATCTGGTATCAGCTAAACTTAATGGAATTTGCCTATCAAAAAGCATTTATCTTACCTGAGAAATTCTCTAGCCTGTTATGTCTTGAAATAACTTGTGTTTCTACACCTTCTTGTTTCTGTTAGTAACCTGTGATCTGAGTAGAATGACTTTGAAGTGATAACCAAAGCAATAAAAATCCATCTTTTCAAGCATACTGTTTTCAGCTTTCTTCTTTGCATTTTCTTGTTCACCAGTTATCTTCCTAGTTCTGTAGAATAAGCTTTTGGCCTGGCTGCATTGTTTCATGCTGAGCAATCTTCTTTTCTGCAATTAGCTCTCTTCACTTCAAAGTGATATGAGCATTTTGTTCAGATTTGTTTTAAAATACAGCTCTTGGCTACCTCTCTGATCCGCTCATTGCTGATACTTGGCAATCCGCTTCTCCTGAATCATTCAATACTATATTCTTGGCATGTAATCACTTACTGCATTTCATAGCCAAGGCCTTGGTGGCTGTGAATGTCCCTCTGTGCCATATGACACAGGAATGTGAGGATCAGACACTGGGTTCACATTGCCACCTCCTCCCATCCCCCCAGGCCTCCTCATTTAGCAGCTCACCTGAACCAGCTCCTCACTCATGGCCTCTTAAAACAGCCTTTTCCAGCAATTGAGTTCCTCTGTGATCATCTAGCAATTTTACAGGGCCTGTCCCCAGTTCTGGTTCTGCCATGGTGATAGTTCTTGATTATAGCACCCATATGTAATAATCTCAAAATGACTGGTGGATGTTTTAACATGTTTTATAGTCTGAAAGAGCAGCAGTAACTTTCCTGGTGTGGAATAGAGTCAGAATGAAAAGAGGTAATCTACATTATGTTTATTTTCATGCTGCCGCTTAGGGAAGAAGTTAAGTCCTATTTACACCAACTTAGAGAAATTAATTGCAGTGTTAGTTAAATACTGCAGTTGTGCAGTTGGTAAACAGTGTCTGTCATAGATGGTGTGAAACATGGTGGGTATGTGCTGCCCAGAGGTTTTTCATGGATTGCTTTCACTGATCCTTTTCCCTTTTTCCTCTCTGTAGATTATAAATTCAGTGGTCTTGCTGATTCTGCTGAGTGCCCTGACTGATCCTGACCAGTACCATCTGACTAGTGCTGAATTAGGGGGTGATTTTGAATTTATGGATGATGCCAGTAAGTATAAACTCCCTAATTACTAGCACTCATTGCTCCAGCATTTATGTAACTATCCTATCATTTCAATAATTACCATCCTTTTAACTATTGCTTCACCTTTGTTTCTTACAGATGCATTTTTATTGTGAAGGGTGTCATGGCACAGTTCAAACACGTGTCCTAGTAGTAACCTTATCTGCCACCTACCTATTAGTAATCAATCCATCTGCTCTGCTGTGTCCTGGCTTGGCAGGAGCAGAGCCAGCCCTTGACAGGGAGATGTATCACTGAGCATGGTGCTGAAAGCCCCAGGGGAATTTTGCAGGACAGAGGGAGATATGGAGCCTCTGCACCTCCCAGCACCATGTCCCAGAGCATGCATGCACATGCACAGGAACCCACACTGCTGTTTATACAGCTGAGTGCGTTCATTCATGTTGGATGTATTTATGCACCCCCATGTGCATGTGGCATGACTTGCACAAACCAATGCAAGTATAAATATCAGCTGTATAGTCACAGAGCCGTTCCTTCTCTTACTGAAAGGCATCGTAGAAAATCTTCAATTTCAGGGAAGGGTAAGATAGGTCATTTATGTCTCCTACAAAACCTCCCGTCCTTTGCAAATGTTTCCTTGTTCAATAACTTTTTCAAATTATTTGGTGATGTTTGTTGAATTAACTGTTTAATTCATATGTAGTAAAGTTTTCCCTCAATGTGATTTTGATGAAAATGTCTGTTTATTTTCATATCTGCTCGCAAGATGGCTACATTCAACTTCTCTCATAATACTCTGAAACAAGGTCTATTGCTAATCACACTGGTGTCTTTCTGCTCAGAATCTCCCCCATCCCCAGCTAAAGCTCTAAGTCCTTTCCTCATTCCTACTGAAGTCAATAAAAATATCCATAGAAGCAATAGCCCCACACATGAGAAAAATAATTGCCCTTTGTTGTGTCAGAACTGCTGGGTATCATTTAAGGGATGCTTATTTCCACAAGTTCTTTAATGCAAATATCCCTGCAGGGTCTACATTGAATTAATGATAAGGAGTGATAGCTACTTTATTGTGTCTTCATTGAAAAACCACCTACAACTTCCAACTAAAAATCTTTTTATATAACTGGATTTAAGAAAGTAAGGACCATAGTAGATACAGATGGGCTCCTAGCTGATTCTGACATATTAAAACTGACTGCCTTGTCCTAATTCTCAGAGATTAACCTTGGTAATGACTGTCTGTCAGTGTGGTTTTATATAGCTGACATCAGAGGCCTGCCAGTGCCCAAGGCTTTAAAATTGTAATTCTGTTTTGTAATGCAATAGCTGTCAGATCAAGTACGTTGGGGATTTCCATCTACACTTGAAAATTGTGTTTTCTGTATATTTTTATCAAGGCTTCTGAAGTGAACCCTGCAAGACTATGAAAGGATGGCTTATGGGCCAAGCGACCTCATTTCCATTTGGTAAAGGGAACATTTCACAGGCAGTTAAATTACGAATGAACACTTGAATTAATGTCTCCTTTTATTCTTTGACTCCCTCTGGTTTGGTGCCTTACTGAGTAAAGGCAGTTGAATCAAGCTACTGACTTTTATAGTTACTGAAAATAACTTGCAGGAGATAATTTCTCTCTTATTTTCTTTAAGTATGACTATATTTGTTCAAATGCAATGAAATGTTTTATTAGGAGATAAAGCATCAGACAAACTTCCACATACTCTTATCTTTTTCTACTTTTATTTGTCTTTTTTTAAGAAATGTTTTTCAGGTTAGCTGCATGCACTGAAACCATGTATATGAAATACAGGAAGATACCTAATTTTTTATGCTGAAGAAGGTCCCAATGTTGTTATCTTTATGTACTTCTGTTGACAAATAATAATGATGTAAACACTAATAGCCATTATTCTCATTACTGTTTATGGTCCTATCAGTAGCAAACAACAAAAAAAGGCAGACACAGCCTTTACTTGTAAAATTTTTCACTCCCTTTCTCTCTCTCCTCTAAGAGGATCCCTCATAAAAGATCTGAAAACATCATCTGGAAATAAACTTATCAGCTGAGTCACAGTACTGAAATGAAGTTAATGACAGGTTTCCCTTGACTTCCAAGAAACCAGGATTCCCCCAGTATTTGTATTCAGATTTATTTCTAGCTGTGCCTGGTTTATGGAGGATTATCAATTTTCTGTTCCAGCAGTGGGAAGAATTCCTGCCACCTGCAGAGTCACAGCCAGTCTAATGCAAACTGCTTGAAAATACCAGTGCAACATTGGTTCTAATTCCGGGATTTATTGTGGTTCCAAGGGCATTACCAGAGGCTCCAAAATGCCTGTTTGATTAGGCAGTGAAAAAATTAACCTGAACACTTAGAAAAAGTTCTAGGCTGTTTATTTTCCCTTCTATTCTAGGAAAGGAAACAAGGGGGAAGAAAGTCTGCCAAGACTTAGCCATGTGGCAGATGGAGGTACTGGAAGACACCAGTGTGTGTGGTTTGTGTGGCTCTCCAAGATGTACATCTGGGAGCTGGGTAAAATGCTGGGCTTCCTCCTGGGCTGGATATTCATCTGAGCCCATTTAGTCTCATCTTTCTTTTTATTATTTCCTGAGGGAGTTTAGAAGCTGGACTAGGGAAAATTAGAAATGTGTGAGCTGCTCAATGTACTACTGCTGCTGTTAAAAGACTAATAATCTCAGAGCAGGAGATGGAAAAGCCCTGTAATTCATTTTGACTTCCTAGAGGGTTTTGCCTGAGCCTTCTGCTCAGCTTCTTCAGACACACAGACCATCATCCTGACATGTCAACAGCCCAAACAAGCAGTGGGTGTTGCTTGGTTTTATTTACTGCTGTCACAGTGTCAGAGATGTGTGTGATACTTCACAGGCCACACGACAACGAGGAATGAAATCCACTGTGTGCCCTACAGAAACTGAGGGGAACTTTGACGCTGATGTCAGCAACATAGGTCAAAATCTGCTTGTGTCCCTTCCCTGGGATGGGCAGACAGGACAAGCAGAGATCTCAAGGCAGGGGAGAATAATGTGATGATCTCTCTGCTCTATATGACATGCGCCCAGGACTTAAAAATACTAATTCAAATAGAAAATTTTTAATAAAGAAATTTACAGACAGCAGGCTTGGACTTCTTCTAGGGGATAAATGGAAGTGGGGGAGTAGGTGCATTCCACTCCATCAACGCCACCCATGTAGTATGAGTCCCAAATATAGGGAGGGGCAGAAAACTAGATCCCTGCCCAGCCAAGGATATTCAGGGTGGCATCTTTCAGTCTAGTTTTATACTCTGGAGTAAATGTGCTGGGGTCGAAGGTGCAGGATACTCTTTGCTTCTCATTGGCCTCTTTCCCCAGGGAGAAAATGCTGCTGCTGTGCAGATTGTGACCCAGGAGGCTGCACGGCAGCAGGGGCATCGAGCTTGCGCAAGCGGCCTGGAGGAGACAGCAAGGCAGTAATCCTTAGCTGGCAGTCAGGAGCTGTTGGATAAATAAGGCTGGGAGAGTGGGAGAAATTGCCTGAGGACTGCAGGCTGCTGATCAGCAGCTTTCTGGCCCCTGCTGTCAAAGCTGTGAGCCAGCGATTAACTCCAGGGCTGGGGCAGGTGATGAGGATATAAGGTCTTCATCACTCCACACAAGTCCTGGCTCAGGGACTGGCCTTGCTGGCTGCCCCTCCCTGTTCCTGCAGGACCCACCATCAGCTGCCTCTGCAGGAGGGGAGGGGAAAGCAAGTAAATACTTTTGAGGTGGATTCGAGGGAGCTCCAACTGCAGCTTGCTGTGCACACAAGCACCCCATGCCAGGAGCTCTGCCCAGCCCCAGCAGCTTCTGCTCTCTAAAGAGGCAGGAAAGTAGGATGTCACTGCAAGGTATAAGAATTAAAAACTCAACTGGTTTCTTTAAATCCAAGGAGAAAACTCAAAAAGCCATCTAGGGCAATAGGCTGGATAACCCTTTCAGTGGTCCAAATACAGCCCTTCTAGCCATGAATGCCACAGAAAGCACAGCATGGCTGGAAAAAAAAAATCACACACCCCTGTCAGTTTCGCATTTAATGGGCTGCATTTCTAGTTTCATTCTGATTAATTGAAGCTGACAGAGCTCAAAAAACCCAATGAAGCCTTAAATGAGAAAGAACTAGCTTGAGCCAACTAGGACTTGGCATGGTGGAGCACAGCTAGGGAGACACTGGAGACAGGGAACATGAGTGTGTCAGACCAGAGCTTCAATGTCAAGTTCATCACAATTTGCTGGGCTCTGGCTCTGAACCAGTACTGCTGCAGTCACCAGCAAAGTGGAACCTGTGACTGCTGCATCTGCTGCAAATGTCAATGACAGCAGCTTTCCCCTGGATGCAGGAAGTATGTGGCTGAGATCAAGAATAAATGCATAAGTGGTGCCTCCAAACTGATGGTCAGAATAAAAATATTGATCCAAGAGTCTCTTTTACAAGAGATTCAGTTGAGGTTAGTGGCTACAGCAGCCATTTTCACTTTTCTCCTTTTCTTTCATTACCTCAGTTGTACCTGGTCTATTAAAAATAATTTTGATTTCACAGGATGTATGTAGGCAGCCAGAGTAAATGGCCACACAACCAGAAGTGTCTGAAGCGGCTGCAGTACCTTTTATTAGTAGAGGTATATATTGTGGATGCTTCTTTCTCTTGAGGGCAGAATTCAGATCACTTCCAACAGGCACAACACAGCCTTTACAGCTCCTAAAACCCTAGAAACTGGTCAAGGTAATGCAGCTCAAACACCTGCACTGGTTGTCTGGATTCTCTGCTCATTCTAAGAGGAGAAGGAGGTGCCTTTGCAGAGCAGTTTGGGATGCACTGAGATGTCATCCCCTCCTGAATGATAAGCAGGGAGCCCAGCTGCCTCCTGATGGCGTTTTGTAGCACCCATGAGCTGAGTTGCAGGATGCCACTGTGAAGGAAGCAGTGAGCACCAGGGTGCAGCTAAACCCACTGCTGAGTGCAGGCCCCTCTCCTGGGTGAGACCTGCTTATTTTGACAATAAGACAAAGATTCGAGCATTTGTACTGTGAGAAAGGACATCTGTGCTCCAGGGCCTCATCAGACTAGAGACTACAGTGGTTTGAATGTGCTCCTTCCAGTGCGAGGACACATTGCTTTATCCTTCAAATTTAATCCATTCAATTAGGAAGTAGCCTGCCATAGGACTTCTTCTGTGGCATTTGAGTCCTTACACACTCAGAACGACAAAGTTTGGGGACAAAAGAGAGAGAACAAGAGTCCTGAAACCCAGGGCACAGGCAGTGTTCTGGAAAAGGAGAGACTAGGCTGAAGGTCTGGGTACTGGGTAGGTACAGTGCCCAAGGAGCCAGAGAACATAAGCACCTCTGGAGATGTCCTCACCTGCCAGCAACAGTCTCCTCTTGCTCATTTTTCCACCAGCTTCACAAGTCTCAGGTTCTTCTCTGCATCAAGGGCCAGCAGAAATCTGGACTAGTGCCATCTAGGGCAAGGTTTGGGTTCCCTCAGGCACAGGAGGATCAGGGACTGGGTCTTTTGTCTTCTGCATGGATGATCACACTGATAGGCTGGAAATAATGACAGACAAGACTCAGTGCCTGTTCTTCCTCTTCAGCCATGACCTGGGTGAGCCTGCACTGCTTCCTGGTGGTGGCAGGTGAGACCTGTTCACAGCTACCAGATCAGGATCTGTCAGAGACTTGGGTGAAGGCTCCAGGGCACCTACGCAGAACCTGACTGTGATGCATCCAGGGAGTTGAGGGCCTGTCCCATGCTGTGGGATGCTCCTTATCATGTGCTGGAGTTAGAAGTTGTGGCAACTCTGTGATCAAATGAAGTCATCTTTACACTTTGAATGCTTCCAAAGTCACGGTAATGAACATCCTGAACACTGTCATGTGTTTGTGCATCTTGGGTCCTCCACGTGCCTTATCAAGGCAGGGAGTTTAAACACACCTGGTGACAGCAATGTGAACAGCAGGTACCTCACCAATACCAACAGAGGTGGCATCTCTGAAGCCATGTCCTGCTTACCTCACATCCTCTATCCTCTTTGTGCACTGACTTAACATCAGAAAAATAGGCGCTATGTTCCATTGCACTTCCAAACTCACTGTAAGGTCAGGTTCAGAAATTCACTTCTGATCTCCTGACAGTGGTCTGTAATGATATCTAGGGAGGTGCATATGGAAAGACCAAACTTATGTAATTTTTTCCCTCAGGATCTCCTTCCAACTGTTCATGGCTTAAGAACTTCTTAAATCTAATGAAAAGTTAATTGAAAGCTGATCAGCAGTAGAAGAAAAGGATAGGAGTCCTGTAATTACTCCAGTCAAAACCTTAAAAATATTTTTCTTCCTTTACAGCTTTACCTTTCCTGACACTTACACATTTTCATTAATAAATATATCTCTGTAGTATTCTTGGTTGAAATGAAAATTTTCAAGAAGTTATTTCTGTGGTAATTAATTTCTGGGCATAGAGCAGCGATAGGGGATACACATCAGGAAGTCACCCCAAGACAGATGCCTTTATCTGCCAGTTTTGCTCTTTTTCCAATATAGAGATATATGAGCAATGGTATGCAGCAGCTGTTGGTGAAGAAACAATCTGTAGTGCAGAAAAGCAGACACATTCTGACTACAGATGTCAGCATCACCAGTAAGATCTTGTAAAAGTAAAGTTTTGTCAAAGCTGCTTCTGAGTTTTGAAAATCCTTAGAAAAATTAGACCATTCATCTCCACAGCCTTATGGAGGCTGTAGTGGTTTGCACAGTGTTAGTGTAAGTGTAAACACAGTGTAATGCTGCAGGCTTGCACAGACAGAAGCACTGTCTTTGCTTCTTGTATTTAGGAGGCTCCCCACAAAAGCCAGAGATTTCCTTCAGCAATGGCTGAACAATGCACCTGACCCAATCTCCACCCAGCTCCCACCCTGCCCTTTGAGATGCTCTGCACAAGGGAGATGGCAAAATAACTGAACCAAGCTCTGAATTTATCTGCAATCATTGATGTGTCTTTTCCAGATATGTGCATTGCCACCGCAATTTCTCTCCTTATGATTCTGATCTGTGCAATGGCTACGTATGGCGCATATAAGGTAATTCATTTTATTCAGTGAAGACAGGAATAAAGTGAACTACACAATTCCATAGAAACAAAATTAAGGAAACTGTTTTCTGACAATTGCTTCTTTACTTGTTTAGCTGAAACTGAGAGAGGGAAAAAAAAGAAATTGAAGAGGCAACAGAACTGATTGCTTAGATCAGTGGTACCCCAGGGCCCCTGCTGCAGGCAGCGGGACTGCCCCATTGTGTTGATTGTCTGCAGTTTCAAATATGAGTAAGCTCTGGGCAAATGGTGAATTCAGAGAACTGAATCTTGTACCTATCAAAATTAAGGGAATTTTTTCCCATTCACCTCCCAAGCCTGTGGTTTGTCCCAACATTAATCCTGTTAATTAGAAAGGACAAGTATCGTGTGGTTTCTAAATGTCCTAATGTAACGAGTTGTGGGAGTTGCACTGGACATATTTCTGCAGTTCAGTGGCCAAACTGCCTTGGCCAACCCTTTGGCTGAATGTCATATTTCTTTTAGCTGATTTATTACTGCATAATGTCAAATATTCCTTAGATTCCTGTAGAAAGACATATATGCCTCTATTTTAACTTATGGCTGATGGTTTTCTAATTTATTTCATTTTTAGCAACATGCGGCTTGGATCATCCCTTTCTTCTGTTACCAGATCTTTGACTTTGCTCTCAACACGTTGGTTGCCATCAGTGTACTCGTCTATCCCAGCACAATTCAGGACTACCTCCGTCAACTGGTAAATCACTTGATGTTCACAAGCCTTTGGGGATTTTGGGGGAAAAAACCTCTCTAAGGTGCAGTTTTTGTCCTGTATTTTTAGCTAGTGGTATTCTTCTCATGCAGTCCTTGAGAAGTTCTCTCAGTCCTTGCCAGTCTGAATTCAACATCCTTGCAAGGCTACATTACTAACTTACTACAATATTTGTGAAAAGCTCTGAAGTTTTGCAATGACATGAAAGCTCTCAGCACCATTCATTTGGAGTGAGACTCATATTGCAAGACATAGATGATAAATAATTGCTTTTACAGTAAGAGTTATTGTGTTCATATCAGTGGCTTATTTTTGGTGCTATTTCAAGGATATTTTGTTGCTCCTTTTAATTTATTTGGTAGCTATAACATGTTTCATTAGGCAGGAGTTTGATTGATTGTAGGTTTGGTTTTGCTAGAAAATATTTTGGATTCTGTCCTAGGGACATTTAGAGGCTCCCTTCTTGTTCTGCTTTGGCCAGACATCTATGGCCAGTGTTGCCTAAGTATACACGATATGATCACAACCCCCTACAGCAAAGACAAGAGCCCACCAGCCTCTGTCTCATCACAGGACCATGTCCCATGTCCAGCAGGGTTCACGTGGAGTCACAGAGCTCTGGAGAAGCCAGTGCTGCAAATGTCTCTGAAAATCTGCCTTGAGAACCTGAATACAGATTAGCTTGGCTGTGAACTTTGTTGTGTGGATGGAAAGCTGGCTGGTATAAATAACAGGTAATGAGAAACAGCAGGCAGATAAGTAGCTGCACAAATTTGCAGTAAGAGGCAATGTATCATGCCAGTGAGAGCTGGGATGCATCAGGAGGCTGTTATCCTTCATCTTATTTAGCACCCACCTGCATTCACAGCTGATGGTGTGCTGGAAGAGAAGTAGAGTAATAAATTAAAAGGTTCTCAGAGATACGAGTGGAAAAGAGCAAATTACAGCCATGGTTCAGTGAGTGCTAAAGCTGGCACTGCTGCTGCTGGAGCCCTCCTGCCTGTCCTTTGCCTACAGACCCTTGCTGCTGCATCGGTGCCAGCCCTGCTGTTCTGGCAGCACAAGCATCTATGTGGCTGCAGGAGCTCCCCCCACTTCCCAGAGCATGAGTTGTCACCAGGATTTTGTCAGTCTTGGTCACTGTGCAAGAACAAGACAGGGACAAGAGCAGGCTGGGAAACGTGCACTTAAAAGCTTCTGCTCTTCTGCTGAAAATCTGGTGCTGCATTTGGAGCTGACTCACTAGAAGGGCAAAGAGCAGCTGTTCCTCTCGAAATGTGTGCTAAAACATCCCTGTATTTCCTTGCAGATAAAATAATAATAGGCCCTTCTGTAGCAGAAATAGAAGGAGCAGGCCTTGGAAAGGATCTGTGGTCTGTGCTGCTGCTCTGGAGTGTTAGAATCTTTGGTTGCACACATCCTTGTCTTGCTGTTGTAAATCGTATTCTGGACTGGTAATGAAATGCCCCAGGACTTCAGGAGCGCTAAACTGTCAGTGCTCAAAAGGGCAAGGGGGATTTCCAGGATAATTATAGGCTGATTAGCCTGACATTGCTACCAAGCAGAATAATAACAGAAGGGCTGGGGCTGAGAGGGCCGTCCATTGATAAAGGATTAGACCAGAGAAAAGTGATTAATGACTGCCAGCACAGTTTCATGGAAAATCAGTCCTGCAGGCAAACTCATTTTCCTTCACTGACAAGATTACTGACTTCATCAATAATGATGGGCAGGGGCATAATGGACTTTCTTGAGATGTTTGACTTCACAGCATGATGCTCAGAGCAACGATAAAGCACTAGATCAATACAGGATGTATCACATGGGCTAGGAGAGGTTAGCTGGCAGACTGCAAAGGGTCGTGGTCAAGCCGACCATCTGCCAGTGAGTTTCTATTTTGGGTAGAGGAAGGTCTTCAGGAATCAGCAGTAGATGTCATGCTCCTCCTAACTTCCATTAATAATGTTGGAATCCAAGAGGCACTTCACAAAAGCTAATGTCAGCCTTGGGAGAGCTTCTCCAGGCTCATTTTCTAGAGGGATCGAGTCCTTTGGTGGGAGGTTGTGAACAGGAGTATAATCTGGCTCTTCTGTGTCATTCTGTGGAAGACCCTACCCTGCACTGCCCTGAGTGAGCACATCTCGCCATTTCCCAGTGGCAGTACCTGTGACTTTTCCCAGCAAATTCACTTCTAATAAAACCCGTGGCTGACACTGAGCTAGACTGCCTGAGAACTTGAGTTCAACCACTAATGTGTGCTGCAGAGATAAATGCAAAGAAATGTAAAAGCCTGAACAATATAGATGAGCATACAGTTTGACAACTGTGCCTGGGATGCAGTGACCCTGTAAGCAGCCTAGGGATTTAAAAGCCAAAAGTAGAGTCCCTGGGTTGTTTTGCTGTTTGCAAAAATTGCTCTTGGGATTTGTGGACAGAAAAAAGAGCAATTAATAGTAATAGAGAGGAGACTTCCCTTCTCTGTTGGTAATGTGGGTTTTCTCCATTTATTTATGGAGTCTGGTTGTAAAAAATGATGCTTAAAAGTCAGAGAATATGCAGAAAATTTCCTCAAAAAAATATAAAAGCTGGATATATTGTAGTATGATGAGAGACAATCAGCTTTTCCTGCTTCATTTATGAGAAAGAGGACCAAGAGGTAGTGCCATCAGAGGTTTCACATGCAAAATAATGAGGTATTAGCAGGCTGTTTAAATTAGATGTGAGGCATAATGCTAATGAGCAGCTGGAAGCTAGTCCAAGTTAAATTCATTTAAAAACAAGGATTAGTGTGTATTTTGTCATTCGTATTGGAGATTAGTGATGGGGAAAAACTACCAAGAGCTGTGATGAATTTTGAACAGTTAATGCCACCTGTTTAACAAAGTTTTGAAGCTGTTCTGCATCTGCTTTGAAGCTGATTATGCCTCCTGTGTCTTAGCCGTGGTCCCAAGTACAAATGGTTCAACTGGAACCCCATGTACCTTTACCTGGAAGGGCTACATCAGTTGGCATAAGGTTGTTATATTTGGTTCAGAGTAAATACACTCTGTCTGAGCGGGAAAAAGCAAAGGGGAGATGTGAAGGGTACATCCACTGTTATCAGATACTCAGACATGGGACAAGATGAAACTAAATGCAAGCAATTACATCATAAATGCAGTGCCATTTGGGTGTGATCCCTCCTGATCGTTTGCAAATAAGCCTTGGAGTTGTCTTGCTCTCAATCCCTTTGCAGTGGTCTGCCAGGGTAGGCAGGAAACCAGGATTGTGCTTCTTCCTGGCATCCTTACAGTTTCTGTTCCTCTAAAACTGCTTTGCATTTGGGGAATGATATTTTAAGGGGCACAATTCCATAAGGTAAATGAAAAATACCAATTGTTCTTCAAATTCATTACTGAATTGAATCTGGAAGAAACTGTGCATTAGGTAACGGGATACATTTAGCAGTCTCAGAAGAACTTTCTGTTTGCTCCAAGGTGATGAAAATCCTGTGTCTTTAACCATTTCTACTTCCCTTCAGTAGTATCTGGGATCATTATATAGTTACTTTGGTGCACATCTGCCAGATTTCAGTCTGTCTGTCAGTGATGAGTTACAGCTACTGTGAAATTCTCCATGTATTTTTAGCAAGATGGTGAGTACATATCAATAAGCTGGGCAGGGCCATAGCTGAAAATGTTGCAATTATGTCCACAAGGTGTTTGGTAACATCAGTCTATACTGGCTGCTTCTTTCCTAGGCACAGTGTCTTTGGAAACTTTCTGTTGCCTTTAGATACCCAACTGCACACTGGTGTGCTACTTAATTGCCATAGATGGCAAGAGCATCTTAACATGAAGGGTCATGTAAAATAAGTAAATGTTACAAATTTTGCATTTGGTAACTTTGATGGTGATCATGTGATCAAAGTTTCTAAGAGTTACACTGGATGTCTTGGTCATTGTCATTGTCATTTAAAAAGCAAAAACTTTTGCATACAGCAAATCCAACATGTGTAAAATAAAAATCATTTTAGTTCTTGGTCTAAGCAGAGGTCTAAAGTAGTTTAACCTAAAGCACATTTCTTTCTTTTAACCCCACTAAATCTTTGATATATGGGCATTTTAAAGCTGTCAAATTAAACACTTAATCTTCTCATATATGAAATGGATTGAAGCAGAGGTGCAGAACAGGATGGTCTGCAACTTAGTTATGCAAATTTTTTTTTAATCAAAGTACAAGACTATGACAGTTCATCTAAACAAAATTCCGAAGTATATTAAGTAGCTTAACTGTGGGACTGCCTGCAATGCTGCTGCCTGACAGTTCAGGTGGCATCAGTCATGTTTTTAAATCCATGGAGAAATGCCTAGAGAACATAAAAGAGATTAACCTAAAGAAATTTTTCCTATAAACTAAAGCTTAAAACCAAAATATCCTTTCTGACATTTTTAATGCCATTTTGTAATTCCAAAGAAGTACCACTAACTTCATAGCAGAGCTTTGCAAATTCTACAGACACATTGCTGTTTTCTTTCAATTTTGTAAGATTTTGATACTTGGAGGATTGTAATTTGGAATGACAATCTGCACCATATTTTAAAGGGGATTTTTTGTGGTCCAAGGGGAAGGAAGTTATGAAAGGTTATGCAAGCAGGCTGAGGGAATGAGAAACGGCTTAAGCTTTGTCATTTTATTCTTCTTGTGCATTTGTACAATACCAGTGCAGTAGAAATGTACTTTCCATGCATGTTTTAGAGTCTTTTTAAGTGTTTAATAGGGCTTTGATATGAATAAGCAGTAATTTTTTAAAATTAGAAGTGTGTCAGGTATATTATTATGCACACAGCCCTCTCCCTGTCTGTGACAAGGTTATAAATGACACTTTAATTATGACTTTAGCATGGCAGTGCAACACCATTACAACTACCTTTTGTTTGTATAGAAAATTTCATCATGTTCTGCTGCAAAATCACTCCTGTATTTCCAGCGATAGGCTTGATTTTTCCCACCCAGATGTATTTCAGTCTCAGCTTCATCAAACCTTGCACAACATTTGACACTGATCTTTTTCCAGAAGTTGCAGCACCGAGCCTGGTGCCTGGAACCTTCCCAGCAGCACGATTTCAGCTACTGGTCTTCCCACAGGAGAGCAAACTCCCAGCACAGGAGCAGAATTTCTTGTCCCACCTCATGCATCCATATCAGTGTTTAAGCTCATCACCATAGTCAGTGAAGGCCAATGGTTTGGTTCATCTAAACCACTCTTGGTACCTGCTTTCTGCAGGAATTAATGAGATTTTGGGAACAGTTGCAGCCATGGGATGGGACCCCAAGCGTTGCCTGATGGCACCAGTTCCATGTACCAGGTGAGACTGGAGCCAGTTGAGATGCTTCCTACAATCTTTCCTGCTTCTTTGCCAAAAGCTGCAGGTTTTGTAAATTGGTTTTCCTACAGCACTAAAGGGGTTTGTAGTTGTGACTTAATATCAGACTTCTCTTAGGCTGGCCCAGCCCAGTTAGCAAAAAAAGACAAAGGGATTTCTTCCATGCTGATCCAATGCTCCTGGGCTATCCATTACCCTGAAGGCTTTGTCTCCCATACAGAAAGCCTGGAAGCTCTGGAAGGGACTGACTTCAGTTTTCACACCCTGCACCAAAATCTCACAGGCAGCTCTGGCATCTGCACGGCATGGGTGCAGCACCCACTGCCTCACTGGGGCTGCTTACACCTCTCATCTCTTCAGGACAGAGACTCAGAAAGCTGAGCCTGAAGAGGACAAACCACAGTATTTGTTCCTCATGCGCTCTCCTGGCTTTGCTGAATTATGTGCTGAAACACTGGTGCTGACTTAAGGGAAGGCCAGGCACTGCTGAGCAGCACATCCTGCACCACACTTGACCAGGGTTCATGGCTCCAGATGTTCCTGCTTTTAAAGGTAGTGGGAACTTTCTTGGTCATTTTCCTGCCCTCCTCTTGCCCCCATGCAAATCCCATTTGAGCTGATGTCTAGAAACAGGCCATTAGGTTATGGCCAAGAACATAGCATCCAGTCTTTGACCAGTGACTGGGTCCCAAAAACCAGTGTGTAGCAGAACCAAAGTCTTAATAGGAATTTTTTATTACATTCACAAACTATTTTGACTATATTTTTAATGGTAGATCAGTACTGAAAAAATCATTTGGGTACAGTTTTTACTGTAACTGTCCTTGACTGACCAGACTTTCTAACTTTCTAACTTAGAGTCTCCCTCCTGCACGCAGGAGGGCAGGTTGGGGCATTAATACTTAAATTTTATGCATATAAGGTTTTTGTTTAATTTTTAGTGCATTGTTTCTTGGCATATAGTCTTGCTTTCTTGGTCTCTGGGTGACTGCATCCACTATATGTAGAATAACCTTTTGTGGGGAAAAAAAAAAAAGTAGTAACTTACTGAATTATAGCAAGCTAGTTCCCTACAAAAACTGTACCTCGATAAAGAAGATAACATGATAAAAACTTCAGCCATGGAATTCAGTAGAGGAACAGAAACATTGCTGTCAAGAAGCGGAAAATGTGCTTATGTAACATTTATCTGCAAATGGTTACAGCTGCTGTTGATGTTAACCACTCTGAACAGTTCATGGAAGCGCTAAAGAAAGAGCTATTCTCAGTAGCAGCTGTCCAAAAAAAGATAATTTCCTGATGCACTGGGCTGAGTGCTGGAATAAGGGTTATTAAGGGGTTACTCTGGATTTACACCATCATTGCCAAGAATACAGTTATAGCATGGTCTAGTTAATTGTCCTGACAAGGATGCAGAGCTGGCCTGGTTAAGTAATTAGACCTGTAAGGGAAAAGGGAGTTGTGTGGAAGGAACTCTTGCATTCAGATATAATGAGCTACTGTTGCAGTGGAGCTATCTTTTGTGGAGAGCAGCTCTGTCTATGAACAATGGTTTATTCTAACTGAAACAGGAACTTGTGTCTTGCAATATTTTAGAACTAGTTGGAACATTCATTTTAAAGGGCGTGGAGTTTTTAAGCACTAAAAAATACAGTAACATTTTTAGAGGCTGTTTTTCGGTCACTGATCCTAAAGTGTTTCACAACTGTAAATCACTAGAACCTGTGCTGAGCAGGAAGATTCATTTTGTCACCTCTATTTCATGTATGCAGTAACAGAAGGGCCTGGGGCACATTTCAACTTGAAATCGTGACACGGCTCTCAGAGAAGTAGTCCAAATTTAGCCTAAATAAGATGGAGCAGAATAGACTCAGTGTATTTTAAAATGTCATAAAATACTTAGGTGAAAGGATTATGCTGTCCAGTTTTTCCTGCTTTGACTTTCTGGAAAGAGCTGCTACTGCTCTTTGGCAACCAGTGCCAGTGTAATGGTTACTCAGTAAGTATAAGATTTGCTTGCCATTTCCCATGATGGAAGATTTCCTGCTGCAAGGTCCTCAGACTTCTCCTAGTTTGTGTCAGATACAAACCCAGTGTGCACCGAAGAAAAGAGAGCCCACACAACATCCAAGGCAGAAAGCAAATCCCTCAGCCCTCCAGGGAGCCTTTGGCATCTGAGTCTTCACAATGCCTGTTGTAGCCACACTTACTGAAACTGGTTGCTGGTGGGGAGAGCTCCCGATTTTGTAGATCACAGAAGGATTTGTAAGCTGTTAATTATTGAATGCACTAGTTGAATGGCTCTTCAATGACTTGTGCAATTGACTCACAGTGTGTTGCTTATTTTTGCTTATGCAGCCCAACAATTTTCCCTACAAGGAAGAGATTATGTCTGTGAACCCTACGTGTCTGGTTGTGATTATCCTCCTTTTCATAAGTATCATTTTGGCTTTTAAGGTAAGTGCATTATTGTGTATAAAGTCTTCTTCTGATCATGGGTGGAATGTCCCTTGCTGGGAGGTCTGTCTTTAGAAGAGGTCTGGGTATCTACACCCCCAGCAGCCTGATACCTATATGAAACAGGGTTATAGACATCATGAAAAAGATGTGAAAAATCTCATAGACAAACACAAGAACATATAGGCCACAATGGGGAAGTGTGGTGCTCGTAGGAGGACCTCATGACTTATGGATCCTTTGAAGCAGAGGATCATCTAGTGGACAAGGGAGAGCCTGTTGATACAGACTCCTTGTTTTTTCAGAACATGTTTGGCAGTATCTCTCATCAAAAGCTTTAAAAAGCACCTTAAGATGTGTAGGGAGACAAGAAAAGGGAATCTCACAGACTGTGGATAGGGAATAGGGAATAAAGATAGATTATCAGTCTTTCCAACACTGCAACCCATGCATTTTGGTGCAGTCATAAGAGATCTGGGAAGGGGAAGGAAATCTAACAATATTTTTTTTCAGTGTTATTCAAAATAGGGAAAGCAGTTAGCCAAGAAGTCCTTGCAGGAGAATCTCATGGAATGGCAGAAAAACTCAGTGGTGAAAAATGCTAAGTAGTGGGCACAGAGGAAACATGCTCTTGTTTCACAAACACTGTAGTGGACTCTGAAGGAAGCGTGACCACTTGTAAAAGGAGTCTTGTAGCTGTAACAGATAGACCTGTGAAAATATTAGCTTAGCTCATTTCTGGTCAAACAAGTAAATCAAATGCTAAGAATGTTAAGAAAGCAATAGAAAAGCCAAAAATATAAATTGTATCATTTCTTAGTCAGTTTTGATGCCCACTGTCTCTGGAAGCATAGCTTCCCTTCTGGTGCCCTGTCTCAGAAAGAATTTTGTAGAGCAGGTAAGTAAATCCAAGCAATCTCTCCTGGGAGGAACAACATAAAGAACTGTCAGACCAGGCAACAGAAAGACACAGGGAACGAGAATTTATTTGCTGTTATGAAAACCTAGTGGGTGAGAGGGCTGGAGGTGGCAGGTACTGGGCAAAGGGGACATGTAGCAGGCAAAGAGGAGATGTAGCGTCACCCAGAGCAGCCATAAAGGACTCATGTGAAACCACCACAACCAGGTTGATTGTCCAGTGAGTCCAGCCCTCACCTGCTGTGGCTCAGAAGTTCAAAAAGAGCTCAGAATAAGATCAGACAAATCAGTGTAGGAAAAACAACAACCTGTGGCTCCAACTAGTGCCCTGAGCATTGGACCTCTTGTAAAGTATGCTGTTATGTTTGCCCTCTTCTTGCACCCTTCTGCAAGTTTCTCACAGCGCAGGGCTGCTGGTTTTGTATTTCTTGTGTGGGACTTTATTTCAGATTAGTCTTGCTCTCTCTGCAGAGCAATTTTGCATTAGGTTAGAGAAGTCCCAAAGAGTCACAGTGACACCAGAGATGTTCCTTCCAGGCAACACATTTGACAGCATATACAGGGAATGTTACTGTGGCAAAAGAGGTAGATTAGGTTATTGAAGCTACTTCAAAACTGGGGAAAGAAACCCAACAGATAGGATGTATTAAGGTGCTGTTGGAAGCAGTGTTCACTTTTCTTCTGTGATTTGGCAATACAATTTAGCCTTCTGGCCTTATATGTTCACAACCGTACAGTTGATTTTATTTGCACTTCTAAGAAATATGTGTGAATTTAATAAATACATAGATTTTTCAGGTTCCACAAGGAATGTGTTCTAAAAAATTTTTTCTGATGCAAGCAACAGCTCATTTTTACCCCATGTGGGTCTGGTGTTTCCTTGAGTAAGTATGTCAAGGAAGTTTCAAGCTTATTAAAAAAAAAAGGCAACTATAATTGGAATGGCAGAAATGCTTACTACAGAGGCAAGAAACCTAAGAAATTAATAGTGCGAAAGAGTCATTTTGTTTTAAAATGGTAACTTGTGTTTTTTCCAAGAGTATATGTGGCTCATATAATGCTCATTCTAGCAATATATTATCATATAAATGAGTCACAAAAAATATGACTCACACAGAAACACATGCTAAATTCCAGTTAGCATTTTCATTTGAATTTCTTATGTTTCCAGAAGAGCTGTTGTGCAGATTTACAGAATCTGCTCCATCAACTGAAAGCTGAACACACATAGATGCATCACATTTTATCTCTGATAGACTTAACAGATGGTACCACATTTATGTACTGAAACTGGGAAGGTACTGTGTGTAAAAAAATACGCCTGAGCTTCCTCTCTCTCTGGAGTTTAACTAGAAACACGGAGAGGAACCAAAACATTGTGACCTAGGAAAAGCTACAGTAGGAAAAGCTGCATTCAACTGGTGGGAAATACAAAACAGAATCACCTAATTCCTCAGAAATATTTGGTATTATGACTCTTTTTTTTTGGGTGAAGCTACATGGATAGGAAAGCACTACTGAGAAGAAAGCAACATTATGCAGTATTAGATGTTGGGTTTGTGTTTTGCAGTCATGGGTTTGTGAAAAGGGAAGGGAGACAAGAGAGGGTGATAAGAAAGCGAGCCAGCTAACCACACACAAACGCTTGTCTTTTTAGTCCTTATGATTTACTTGGATCTGAAGCACCTAATGGGAATTTCAGGTGGTTTCACACCAAATGCTTTTCAGAGTAGACCAAAATGTATTATTCCATTCACTGTTCTTGTCTAGAAACTGAACTGGAGTTGCATACCATGAAACATAGATGTTTCCTATCTGTCTGAGGAAGGGCATCCAGCAGCATAAATGTGTTTGTATACATGTACACAGGAATTCACATGGCATGTAGCCAACACAGTGGCTTTTGAATCGTGTGCTCTGCAGCTGGTTTGGAGAAGAGGGCCTTGGTTTTCTCCAGCCAACCCCAGCTGCTGAGTCAGAGTAGTTGAGGCTTCACCCTCCCCATCATGGGCAGGCCCAAATGAGCTCAGATGAGCACAAACACAACCAGATTAAATGTTTTCCCCAGGCTGTCCCAAGCACTCTGCAGCTCTTCCCTGGCCTTTCTCTTTCTGAAAAGTAGGTAGGAAGAGGTAGCTGCCAGTGGGGCAGCCAAAAGGTTCAGTGAGACAGGCTGGTCTTCAGCAAACTGAGTATTAGCACTGTTCTCCATAATATGCCTGTAAGCTGCACGTACAAGGTGTTGAGCCTGGAGATGAGACCGCTCTGCACATCCTGGTGTCCTCAGCAGATGGGAAAGGGTAATGTGGAATGAAGTTACGTGCTCGCCCTGAGGGATTTGGTATCTCAGCCCAAGGGGATGCTTCCTGGCAGGGGGAGCCCTGACCTGCAACACATCCCCCCGTGTCTGCTACCTTCCTGCAGGGCTGATGGAGCAGCAGTTGGGACCATGAACACAGCCCCAACAGCCAAGCTCTGATCCCCACTCCCAGGAATGGCCAACACGTAGCCGTGAGGTTGCCACCTGTTCCACAAAAGCCTAGGACAAGTCCCAGCACTGATGATGACAAGATACTTAGGAGAGAAGCATCTCTAAAGCAGGGGTCAATTGTTTTAAATTGCATACCTCAGTGTGTGTGACTGTGAGCCAACAGGTGATGTCCTGGCCACTGTAGGGTGCCATATAAAGTGCTGCAGACCAGTGGTTTGGTTTGATATTATTAATTCTTTCCAGTCACAACATTTCTTTCAGTTCTAAGCAGTTGTTCTTGTACAGCCTTTTTATACTCACAAGGTTCACATTCTAGTGTGCTGAGAAGAAGGATTTAATTGCAGATTTTATCAGCACAGCAACCCATTGTTTCTGTAACACCAACATGGGAAATATATGTGGTCAACTGGTCTGCTATTATCATGCCTCTGAAATCTTCATATAAATTTCAGTTAGTGTAGAAATCTTTATGTCATTTTCACCAGTTACTGAAGCCCATCCCAGCTCTGTAAATAGAAAATTCCAAGCAGCTGAGGAGTCAAATGGGATTCAGGGCAGGCAGCTACTAACCCGAGGGGGCTCTGTTGGGTCTGTGGTGCTCACCCTGCACTTGCTGCCAGCGAGGGATCACGCAGAGGGCTTCTGTGACCCAGATCAGTACAGACTTTCCCTTGCTGTGTTACAAGAAGCAGCTCAATACAAGAACGTCTTAATTTCCACAAAGATGCTGGTCAGTCATCTGGTCAGGCACGCCTGATGAGCATAGGTCTGCAGTTCATTACTGTTGTTATGCAGCTTAACAACTGTCTCTGCAGCTGCAACAGCAAGAGGCAAGGTGACAAGGTTTTGTGGGTTTCAGATCCTTAGGGTCTCAAGTAATTTCCCACCATCCAAAGGGGAAGAGTGAAAACTGGTTAGAAGTGGGCACAGTGCCTGTTTCTACATTCAGCCTTCTTACACACCTGTCCATTCTCGTGGTGGTTGCTTGGGGCTGCCTCCCCCAAAAGGTGTCTGTCACCAGTCTGTGCTGTGGTATGCAGGAGATCCAGTAAGGGTGGATTAGGCTGAGGGAGTTCAGGCCTTTTATGCAGGGCCAATTTCAAGTGTGAACATTAGTCTCCTGAGATAAAAATCAATATATTTATATACTGTGTGTCCAGCCACGCATTTTAAGGCAGTGTTTGAAACCTCAGCCAAGTCTTTCAGGAAAGAAAACTGGTAACTGAATCAGGAACCCCATTTAATGGTGCAGCAGTATTGGTAGAAAATAATTACAGGGAACAAGCTTAAATAAAGTTACAGGTTGAGGAAAACAAGTTTCTGTGACTCATGATTTGCAGGCCAGCAGCACATGTCCAAAGCACTTGGACAAGGATGTGCTCCGAGTTGCTGCCACTGACCCTATGTGGGTCAGTGTCTCAGGGCCAATTCCTTGGTGTGTGCTGGTAGATGACCTCCTTAATTCAAGGAACAGACCTCACCCACTGAGAAACAGCCCATGCATGCAGAAGCAGGGCTGATTAGAGCTAGGGTTCAGAGATGGGAGAGCTGGTAGGGGCTCATTGTGGGGTTAAGTGTGTTTTATTTACTACATGGAATGGGAGCATTCAAAAATAAATCTCCTGCTAGCTTCTCCCAGATAGGATTATATTATCCAAAGCAGGGCTTCCCTCACTTTGGATTTTGACAGGAGGAGTATAGAAATAGTTTTGAAAATAGGTAGGCTTAATATAAAAGGTTTCTTATAAAGACAGGCTGTGTCCCCACAGAAGTGTACTATATTCATTCTCTGTTCTTCATTGGCTCTTATGCCTTTTGCAGGCCGTAGTATCTGAGCAGTGAAAGCTGCAGAACTACTTATTACCACTTAAAATTAACGATGACATTTTACTTAATTCTGGAAAAGATGCAGTTCTCCACGTATGTGCCTTTACTTGTTTCAGTAGCCTGGGGCAGGTTTGTACAGCCCACAGCTTGGTCTGTAGAGCCTGTCTAATCTTCCCTTGGGACTTAGCTCACTCCAGAAGCCTTTTGCTTTCTCCATTTGATGGCCAAAAGTATTGTCAAAGTCTGCAACACCTCCAAGTCAATCCAGGGGTCTGTAAGGTGCTGTGAAAAAAGAGGAGGCAAATTTACCCGATTTTAGCCAGGTCAGCCCTGGTGGAAAAAAAACTTCATGATCTGGAAGTGAGCCATCAGTGAGTCACGTGGAATCCTGAAAAACACAGCTCATGTCTGTCGGCTCTGGAGACAGAGGAAGCACAAGGCAGCTGAAAGGGATAAGAGGCTTTTGGAAGGCCATCAGTGCAAGTGAGTCACAAAAGTATGACTCACTCAGTGAGACACGCATGCAAATTCAGTGCTGGCAGTTTAATCTGCATGTGTTAGGTTTGGGGAAGAATTGCTGTGCAGACCTACTAAGTAAAAATATAAGTTGGGCACTATCAAAACACAAAGTTCTCCTCATCACTGTCATGTGTGATTACATGGGTGTCTTGGTTTGAAAGAAAACAAAAGGAAAAACCCTAACCTCCAACAATGGGAAGCAGAAAGCTCCAGAGAGAGCTGCTTTAGTCCTGCCAGCTGTTACCAACATCCTGCGGATCTGACTGCAGCTCCTCCACATCTTCCTGCCTCTTATCTTCCTTCCAGTCACTTTGCTCATCTTTGCTGCCCAAACTGGAATCTCTCCTGCTTGTGAAGGAGATGGTGGCTTGTGAGCATTTTGCCCAACCAGTTAAAAAAGTGGAGACAACTAGTTAACAGGTGGCACTACCCAAGCTCCAAGAACAAAATCAGTGAACTTTATAAACTTGCAGTAGGTTTATTGCAAGGTTTTTACACTGGGGAAAAAAAAAGTATTTTAAACAATATTTAAAAGGTCAGAAATAACTTCAGATGTCAATAAAAACTTTTACTTTGGCAATTTTCTCTAGTCAAGCAAGAAGAGCAAGACCATTCCAGTCATATGGAATACACTGATTTAATATGCCCCCTTTATATATTGAAAGCCACAGTAAGGTCTCCCCAGAACCTTCTCTTCTCAATTCTAAAGAACTCCAAATCTGTCAGTATGAGGAACAGTGTTGGATTACTCACAGAACCCCGAGACATTCTCATAGTCACTGCAACCAGGGAAGTGACTGTCCTGTGCTTCTGTCATGCTGATATTCATATTTATATATGGAATGGAAATGCTCTAACAGAAAAAGTCCATGGTTTATTTTCTGCACAGAATAATAAATCACTTTTCTTTGCAGGGTTACTTGATAAGCTGTGTGTGGAACTGTTACCGGTACATTAATGGCAGAAACAACTCGGACGTGTTGGTGTACATTACCACCAACGACACCGCGGTAAGGATGTTAGATGGCAAACATTTGTGTAATATTATGCATTTAAAGGCTTGATTTTATATTTCTGACTCTTTAGTTAACCACCTTAATTCCTCTGACAGCCCTCATCTGGTGGTGTTTGGACTTGAAACTCAAGGGACTGGCGTGCAATGGTTGCAAATAACATCTATTGCTAAAATGCTGATTTTAGGCATATAATCTGTTAAAGATTATGTGTTAATCATAAACAACAGTTGATGTCGTGGCCCCAGGAATGACCCCCAGTTCTGAGCTCCAGCTGTGTGATGATGTGGACAGTGGAGGGACTGATTAGGACTCAAGGATGCCATGGTCTACACCTGCTATGAAATTTGGATTTATCTATAGAAACTGTGATTTAGGACCCTGAACATGGGGTGTAGTGCTTTACAAACTCACAGAGAGGAGCTAAAAGGCAGCAAAAGTTCAGTGATTTGTTTCCCAGTGCATGATTGGGTTTGTATGGTAAGGAGACCAAATGAAACAAAGATCAACATGAAAGCAATTAATAAGCAAATTTTAACCTCAAAGAATGGAAGGCGTAAGTTCACTTTATAGTAGTTTAGTGCTTACATGCACATGTGCAGGACATGATTGCTAAGCATGATGTCTTGCTTTTTGCAAAAGGCACTTGTCCTGGTTTGAAAGACTGCTAAGGAAGGCAGGAGCTCCCCTTGGAATGGCAGATGCGACCCCCCTTCCCTCCGAGTTATTATAATTTTGAAATCAAGGGGCTTTCAGGGAAAGATATGGGAAATAGGAATAACAGTTCTTTACTATTATCTATCTATATGTGTATAACCAGTCAAACAAACAGCAATAACTATGGCAGCAACAGCGAACAATCACAAACCCAGTGCCAGCCTTCTCGGCTGTCAGGCCCTTTCCCCTCGGGTGCAGTTCCGCTCGCAGCCGGCAGGGGCGCTGGCGGCTCCCAGTGAGCAGGGCAGGTGCGATGGTTCCCCCGCGGCTGCAGGGGGCGCTCCGGAGCGAGCTCGGGGAGCACGCGGCACTGGTGCTCTGGGATCCCGGGAAGGGATGGGACAAAGGCTTCACAAACCCCGGGGCAGCCGATCCCGGTGTCCAGCCGGACCCTCGGGAACAGCAGGCTGGAACGACAGGCTGGAACAGCAGGGACGAGCACAAATTCCTGGTGGCAGATGAGATGCATCCAAACGGGGAACCCCCCGGAGGTCTGGGCGGGCAGGGTGAGCAGGGCTACAGCGTAGGGAAGGCTCGAAGGAGCCGCGGGGCAGGGCGGCCACAGCCCGGCTCCCGGCGCGGCGGGGAAGGCGGGCTTTGGGATCCCAGGGCTTTTCCAGCAGAAGGGAAAAAGCAGACAAAGAAAGCAGCCTCCCTCTCTGTCCAAACGCTGGAGACCGATTGCCTGCACACCCAGGTGAAACAAAAGAGGAGCCAGATGCACCCCACCCCCATAGGCACCACTTTTGTTTTTCTTAAGTACCCAGCCATTTGTCCCCCTAGCAACACGTATGGGGAAAATTCCTTTAACAGAAAAAAAAAAAAAAAGAACAAAAAAAAAAAAAAAAAAAAAAAAAAAAAAAAAAAAAAAAAAAAAAACGACAAAACAGGAGAGCTCCTAAAACCCCAACAGCACTGAAGGAATACAGAAAGAAAGGGTTTCTGGAAAAGAGCCAGTTCTGTTTGCAGTGGTATTGCCATGGAGCCGCTCAGTTCCGTCCAAGCTACACACTGAGGGCACTGTGCCAGATCAGCCCCTGGGGCAACCCACTGGCTTATGTAACAAGGGTCTTTACACTATTTACATAACAGAAGGAGAGCAGCATGAACTTGGTCCTTTGGATCTTCTGGGTAAAATCCCGGTATTGCCTTCCTCAGGTTTTCCTAATTGTGGGTGGTCTCCACGAACTGAGGTATTAGACTGTCAACTGTAATCCCTTGGAATGAATGATTCCCGTGCTGCAAGGGCTTAGAAAACCATGACTACTTTTACATGAAAGATGTAACTCTTGCATAGTTATTTGTCTTCTATACCTGAAGCTTTGAGACAAACATTAGAAGTTTTACAGACCATGATCACAGCTGGCAACCAGGACATTTAGGTATAAAAGCATGGATTTATTGAAAGCTAAGAAGTATTACTATTTTCTTTACTGGAATCTATTTTGAGTATAACCAGGAGTTTTATGTGAAATAATTTTGATAGCTCTTTTGTTCAACCTGCAGGTAGTTGTAACTCAGCTTCAAACATTGTTAACTCTACAACCCACAGAGCTCGCAGTCTCTGTAGTCGGAGGGTGTCAGCTGGATTATCTGGGAAACTAAACTTACTTTTTAAAAGTTACATTAAAACCACCTGCCTCACTGCTGCCTTCATAAACAAAAGACTATTTTTTTAGAGATGCCTGGCTACAAAATCTCTTCTCAGTACTTTAGTAATTACCAAATGTTTCTGTGAGAAAAGGAAGCCCTTTTATCCCATTCACAGATGACATTGGTAGACTGAGCCTTTAATTTAACTTTGCTTATCTTGATCTTACAAGACATCTAAAGCAGAAGCAGGTTTTGAGAAAGGTTGTGCATTCCTAGCTTGGGCTCTGACCACTGCACTCTTCTTCCTTCCCCAGTATTTATACTTCTTTGATTTTAATAAGGTGAGAATTTGGTCTTGTCAGGTATGATGCATCTTTCTAAGGGAGTTCAATAAGATGACATTAAATGAGAGAGCTGTTTGGGAATTTATCAGCTAACCAAAAAAATTCACTCAAAGATTCCTGTTTGTGAATACAGAAGGGCTCAGGAGCAATGCTGCTGGGGAAGGTTTTCTCAGGCCCAGACAGAAAGGCAAGAGGAGAATCATTACCAGACTGGGTTTTGCATTATTTATTTGAGGTGGAGGCAAGCTTCATTCAAACCCATGTCTGACTACTCCTCTCTAGTCAGGATGAGCGCCTTCAGCCTTAGGTGACATAGTCCATATCCATTTCTTTCACATCCTTCCCTGCTGACAAGCTGCATGAGCACCCACCAGCACAGTGCACTCAGTGATGTGATGGAGGAGCTGATGTGCTCCTAAGCAGCCTCTTTCTTTCTTCTGCACTTTGCTGAGCTTCAGAAGTATGTGGGGTTAAATCCTCATCATTCTCCACTGTCAGTGAGAAGATAGTTCTTCCCTTCCTTCACCCCCTGAAATCACAGACTTAAGAAGATTATGTTTTTTGTATGTCTACATTGTGAAACAGAAACAAAACCCCCTCTCCACCTGACTATAAAAAAAGTAGTCTCAACACTGCTGGTTAAAAATGGTTTCAAAATGAAGCATGGAAGAATAGGGCTTTGAAAGTTAAATACCGAGGACCTGTGAGAGTTTAGAACTCTTGAGAAAACCTTACAAAATTTTGAAATGCTGTGATAGGTCACTACAGTCAGTTGAATTGTATAGTATTCTCCCAACATTCAAGTGTACCTTTGTATTAAAATTATGGGTTTTCATTTTTATGAATGCTGGTAAACTTCTTTCAGCAGGGCTTCTTCATACCTATATGCCTTTAAATCATAAGCTACAAATGTCTTAAAAAAGATGAGTCAGTCTCTGCCCTCTTCTTTGAAATAAATGTGTCATTTTTAGAATCAAACCTGCTACCTGAATTCCAACAGAGCTGCAGGTCATACCTGCAGAGTATGTTCTCGTCTTCAGGGATGGTTTTTGATATATACTTGTCATCAGCATTAGCTAAAAGAATCTGTACAAATGGAAGTAAAAATCTAAGCTTAAATATGAGAGTGGGTGTAATTACTATAGTTTAGAGTAAAACTTCTAAATATTATGGAATCATAGAATCACAGAATGGTTTGGGTTGGAAGGGACCTTCAAGATCATTTAGTTCCAACCCCCCTGCCACAGGCAGGGATACCTTCCACTAGACCAGGCTGTGCAAAGCCTCATCTTTGAACATTTCCAGGAATGGGCCATCCACAGCTTCTCTGGGCAACCTCTTCCAGTGTTTCACCACCCTCACAGTAAAGAATTTCTTCCTAATATCTAATTTACACCTACTCTCCGTTTAAAGCCATTCCCCCATGTCCTATCACTACATGCTCTTGTGAAAAGTCCCACTCCAGCTTTCTTGTAGACCCCCTTTAGATACTGGAAGGTGCTATAAGGTCTCCCTGGATGGAGCCTTCTTTTCTCCATTTTTGTGGTCCTCCTCTGGACTGGCTCCAACAGGTCCATGTCGTACTTATGATGAGGTCCCCAGAGTTGAAACAAGCTTTCTTGTTTATAGAAGGATTTTGTCTTAAAATCCAGCATTCCCTGTAGTGTGAATTGCTTCATGCTACCCATTTGCTCTGTTGCTCCCAGCACAGAAATTTCCAGTTAGTTCCCCTGGTCAAACTGGTTCTTATAAATAATGCTCATAGATCTGATCTGTAACTAACCTGTTATCAGCTACCAGATAATCTGATTTTTGTCACTCAGTGTAAGTGGTTTAAGCCATCCTTTTTGCACGTGTGCCATCTGGAACAAACATGCCTCCTCCCACTGCAGGCTATGAATGGGATATTCCTGCTGCCCTTTAGGTGAGAGATCCTCCTTCTGTGACCTTTGATCAAAGTTTGACACCATGTGAATGTGCCTGGCTTGGCTCCATCAACAGACTCTGTTAAGATGTGGGGGGGACCAGCTGATGCTGGGCAGGGGAATGGCCTGGACCCCAGGAGGGGGGAGGATGCGACACTCTTATGCTCCCGAGGACCTGAGAATCCAGCTATGTACATTCACAGCAGAGTCTCTAGGGAATATGGATCTCCCTTCTCTGAGTGTTTTTCCAATACTTCTTTCCCCTCAGTTTCTGGACGTGTCTATAGGAGGTTTTAGCATGGCAGTAAGGTGGCTCCCCTGCAACAATCTGAGGATTGCTTTTTCCACTTTCCCAATCCATAGTAACCTGAGGTTTGTTTTTTTCAGTTTCCCAATCTGGGATTGTTTTTTGCTGCCAGCTTCTCAAACACACCATGGATGAAAGTTAATTTTCCACACAAATTTAAACTGTCACAGCAGTACCATGGAAATTTCATCCAATTTGGAAAAATTGTCAGTGTACAGGTGCAAAAGATAACCCAAAGTTAGACATTTCTTCTCTGGAGCAGTAGCAGCTCTATTATGCTCTTGGACAGCCAGGGGATTTCAGTCTATTTTTACTCTCACTGAAGCCAATCAATGGAAGTTTCATCTCTGGTCATGCTGCCAGTGGGGATAAAATGTAAAGCCGTAAATCTCTCTTCAAAGTGGGATTTAGATCTTTATGTGCTTTATAAAATGGCTTCAATAGACTTTATCTTACATACGCTTATCCACAATGGTTAATAAGTTACTTTTTTTTTTTAAATGCTGATATCTTCCCTCTGTGGACACGACTTCAAATAAGTAACCTGTAATTAATTGGTCAACACTTTTGTTTGCTTTCCCTTTCCCAAAGCAATAGGGGACCTATTTGAGAAGTGCAGAGTTAGATCTTTTTTTTCTGCTGGATGATTTCTCTGAGCAGAGGAAGAATATTATTTGGTAAAGTTGGAAGAGCCATTCTTTGTATTATTGTGTTATTAATTTGGTGATTAATTTGGCTATGGGCAGAAGGAAGGACCCTTAAACTCATGCCAGTTAAACAGGCTGAAGCATGAGATGGATCCCAGAGACAGATAAACCATAGACAAGAGCTCTTATTTCTGATACGTGCTTTGGAACCTGTGGTTTCCAACTGGCAAGCCTGATTCAGGATGGTACATGTCAGAGTAGAAGACAGCTTAGAGAAAAATTCTGCTTTAAAGATATTTTCCATAAAAATCCTACAAACTTGTCAATGTCCACCAGGTAGCTGGTCTTGTGTGGCAGTTTGTGTGTATAACATTGTTACTGAGCCACTAGATCACAAACATCTTTTTGCAGTGAATAGTAACCAGGGAAATACTTTAAAATGAGCTGACATCACAAATGAATATCCCTGCTGTGACTCACTCTCTGAGTCCTTTCAGGGCCTCCTAACAGAGTCCAGGCAGAGGACCCCTGACCTTCCTTATTGGAAACTGTCTGATAAAACCTGCAAGAGGAAAAGCAGGTGAAACAGGACACAGAGAAGAGGAAGAACAATCAGGGGCAAGAAATAAAGATTATAAGTAGAACTACTCAGAGCAGTAAGTAAAGGGGATGGCTCATTAGTAACCACATGCAATAGTCTACATGAGACCTAGAACTGTGGTTTAAATGCTGGAGCTGTTTTTCTTCAGAATTGCACAGTGTAAGCATAACAATACAAGTAATTTCTTTACTGAGAGAATCTTCAAAGGGCTCCAGATCCACATGGATGCCCCCATTCACATCTTGGTAGTATGCATGTGCCACATGTGCAGTTCTTCCTCTTTTGTTTGATTCTGAGTTGCAGAAAAGTATCATGATGGTTTGCATCTGCCAACAAACAGCTATTCAGATGCTCCAGCATTTCATATTCTACTTGCAGTGAAGTCCCATGCCTTGTCAGTTGGCCTTTAATCTTAGTGAAGAGATTGTTCCTTCTTATTTCCTGGAGTTTTTTTAACTTTACATCTTATCATCTATACTCAGCTCTTTCTTCCACTTTTTCCCTGTTTATGGAAGATTTTTTAAATTAGAATCCAGCATCCTCTGTGGTCTGAATTACTTCATGCTGCCTGTTTACTCTATTGCTTAGTGCTATTGGCTAATCACACTTCTTATTATGGGTCTCACCTAGTATTAGGTAGCTGCTGTCAGAAGCCAGCTGTACTGTTTGGAACAGGCTATTAACAGTGTCAATTTGGGGCAAATACCCTCTTAAGTTTAAAAATAAGATTTCCAAAGCATTTTCATTTGTCATGACAGTCGTTAAATTTACCTGTGAGCTAAATTACAAGATCAAAATATACATGTTTATCTATTTTCCTCAGTAGATTGTAAATCTATATTTATTTGCAGTTAACATACTGGATTTTTTTTAATACGTGACAATTTGTGAGAGATTTACAATAAAATTAACAAATCTGTTCTCAATGTTCATAATTAGATTAAAAAGTAGACATTAAATGGGGATTTGTAATTTAAATCTTCCAAATCTTTTTGGATTCACTAATTGGGTGTGTTGCAATGTAGGAAAAAAACAGTGTTTATAAATTTGCAGTTTCTTTCTTTAGTCATTTTTATCCTAATGGGATTGATTCACTACCATCTGACAGCTGCTGCTTTTTGGCCTTCAAAACACAAGTCAAAGTCTTCAGTATAATTCCAAGGATAAGTATCAGTGCAGCAAAAGTCAATGACAACTTAAATCCATGTTGCCAAGGATATATGGGTGTTAAGCTGAGCTGTGTGTGAATTTTCCAGGTCAGGCTCAAGTCACAGTTACGCTGTGCAACAACGGACGGGGGAGGTGAGAATCCACTTGGGCAGGTGTTGCTCAAACAGGGAATTGCAGCAGGGTGTGAGAGGCAGAGTCCCAGCAGTAAAGAGCCATGTACTCAGGCTTTATAGCCATAGAGTTGGCCTGCACAGGAGCCCTGCCCTGCTGCAGAGCCGCTCCCCCAGGGGTGGTCCTGCTGCAGCTCCAGCACTACCTCATCTGGTGTCACCTCATCACATCCCCTTGCACAGCACAGCACAACCCTGGCCTTTTCCAAGCAGAGGAGGAACTCCTCACACATCCCAGTCCCTCCCACCCCAAGCCTCTCTGACAAAGCTTTCCCAACCCTGCAAACCATGCAGATGCTGAAGAACCATCAGCTGGGTGGGTGGGAGCAGTGACAGCTGGTGGCTCAGCGGGTGGCTGTGTTCTCTCTGAGATCGCCTGGAGGCCACGCTCAGCTCCCTACCAGGGAGGAGCACCCAGCTGCTCATGTTTGGCAGTGGTCAAGAGGTCTGTCTTTCTGTGGTTATTAGTGGTTTCAGTTAACTTATGGACTTTCAGTCTCATTTCATTTCACTTTAGTGGCTCCCTTAGAGCAATTGCGCGCTTCCCAAGCATCCCT
This sequence comes from Corvus kubaryi, assembly GCF_017639235.1. Classification (NCBI taxonomy): domain Eukaryota; kingdom Metazoa; phylum Chordata; class Aves; order Passeriformes; family Corvidae; genus Corvus; species Corvus kubaryi. The sequence goes on from NW_024581127.1 coordinate 14,312,515, forward strand.
CAGGACTCTCTATGGACACAGGACTGTCCGCTGCGGTCTGTTCCAAACTGCACAGCACTTGTGGGTTTGGTCCTCTGTCTTATGAGCAGTGAGGAAAGTGAGGTCTGTTTTAAATTAAGTCTGGGACAGACACTCAACTTCAGAAAGAACAAGGCTGAGTGGGTATTCATCTACTAAATTTAGAAGATCTGCAAAAGTTTGTGGGAGTTTCTGGCTGACAGGTGCTTTACAGTTGTGATTTACTGACAGTAATAGATTTTTTTATATACACAGAAGCCTTTCCAGCACCATCTGTAATGTAAGCACGGCTGTGATAACCACACTCTTGGCAGATAACCAGTCTTGTTAAACAATTTGGCTGTCCTGTGAGCTATATCCAGGTTTCTGTCTTGTTAACTCTTGAGTGGAATACACGATGTAATTGTAAAAGATAAGATTAGAAAGAGATGTAGTTTGGTAATTAAAAAGTCCATTGAAAGAGTAGTGCTCTCCCACAGTTTTCTGCACTCAAGACAACACACCAACCATTTGTTACACAGAGTGAAAGTATGCTTCAATGTCTTCAGTACTGATGAATTGTAGATGAATACACCTTGAGAAAGCATGTGCTCATCCAGAAAATGCTCATTTTGAAAAAAAAATAAGGAAAAATTGAAAAAATAACTGTTCTGCCTGTACAAAATCATGATGTACAACTAGAGATGAAGCACTATGAGGTTGACCAAGATGTAGGAAAGACATCTGTGACCTGAAGAGGGCTTTTGCTCCATGCCTCTGAATGGAGAGAGTAATTACACCATTAGTCTGGATTACTTTTATGAGGTTGCACATGATGAAAAAAGACAATAGCTTCCTGAATTCAATTTTCTTCCCAGGCAAGGGTAATCACAATCTGTCCCTAAATGTTGTTGTATCCTAGAAATATATACATTTATTCATCTATCTGGAGTGCTGAAAACACTGCTGCTTCATTACAGAATTTCATAAACTCATGTAAAGTTTCCTAAATAGTGTCTTGGAGAGCTAGTGGCTTGGAATAAACAAACAGTTTTACCAAAGAAAAACAAGCCATACCAGCTCTAACTTTGCACAGATGATTTTGCATCACTGAGCCCTACTTCTCTGCTGAATAGGGTTATAAATTATCTCTGAGCTATTCTGCTTCCAGTTACTCCATCTGTAATCGTTCTAGTGTGGTTTCTAAAGGAAATGCATACACATAAACATGAAAATACTTCCTGTCCATGTTGAGAGGAAGATTTCTTGGGATTTATTTGACAGACAACATACAATGAAATCTTTAAATAGTAATTAACCAGCACACTCCGGACAGATTTTTCAAGCAAAAGCATCCAAATGAAACCAGAACAGCATCTGTGTATACAGCAAAGTCAAACATCTCTCATTTGATATTAAATAAGATTTGGCTCAGATATGAAGCTTTGGGTTTGGCCCTATACCCAGGGCTATTTTTATCTGGGGACGAGGAGGAAGAAAAATATAGGAACATTTTGTTTTAGACATTGCTCTGTTACTTCCTCAGAGACATTTGCTTTGACTGGACTTATTTGACAAGAGCATCCATTTACATTGTAAACAAGCACCTTTGAAGCACATATTTATAAGCATTTACTTATAAGAATTGCTTCTAAAGGGCAGTCAATCTCATCTGGAAGATCATCTGACCCAGGTCAGGTGGGTGAAAGTGCCTGCCACTTTCCTGAGTATGAATGTAGGTCAGCTACCTCCCCAGCACCTTTCACATACCTGGTCTTGGAGCTCTCCCTTCAGCCTGGACCCAAAACTGTCAAGTGGGTTTCTTAGTATGAAGAAGGTAAGTGGGGACTGCACTGCAGGGGAGTGAGGATCCTTAGTGAGATGAAAGAGGGCAGAACAAGAGAGAATCTTTAAAAGAGGTCTTTAAAGTCATGAGTGGCAGAGGAGGTGGTCCCTGGATTATCAAAAGAGCTAGGGGACACTCAGTGAAATAGCTCCTGGCAGGTTTCATAGCAAACCAAAGGTATTTCTTCATGGAACACCTAGATGAGCTGTGGGACTGCTTGCCAGGGGACATTGCAGTGTTAGACATCAATATGGATTGAAATACAGGCTAGAAAAATCAGTGGAAGAAAAAATTCCTGTAATGACCAGTAGCCCAACAAGTCCTTGACATTCAAATTTGTAACACTTCAGAGAATATTCTGGGCAAATTTTAACTATGCATGCTTGCACTGCCCTTTCTTAATTTCTTTCATTGTTATGTCTTGCACTTCTGTTTCTTTATCATCCATCACTAATTACTGTGATCTGGATGGACCTTTTAACTTATCCAGGAGAGCTGTTCCTACATGCAAGTGCTTAACTGCAGCATTATGAAAGCTAATCCCTACTTCTGTCTCTGGTGCTTGTCTTGTATGCAACATCTGACTGCATCTCACCACAGAATTATTATTATTCCTCTTTCTTCACTACTGGAAAAAAGCTCCCTCTTCTCCTGAAGGCTGTCAGCCTTTTCATACAGTCCATGTAAAATGTGAATTCTTGTTAAGGGATTAAATAGAAAACTGAATTCTCAGTGGATTTAGTTTTAATACTTCTTGTTTCTCCCACTGGTGAGTGCTGCGTGCGGTTTTGGGCACCACAATGTAAGAAAGATATAAAGCTATTAGAGAGTGTCCAAAGGAGGGCCACAAGCATGGTGAAGGGTCTGGAGGGGAAGCTGTGTGAGAAGTGGCTGAGGTCACTTGGTCTGTTCAGCCTGGAGGAGAGAAGACTGAGGGGAAACCTCATAGTAGTCTACAGATTGCTCACAAGGGGAAGTGTAGTGGCAGACATTGATCTCTTCTCTCTGCTGACCACTGGGAATGGCCTGAAGTTGTATCAGGGGAATTTGAGATTGGATATCAGAAAAAGGTTTTTCACCCAGAGGGTGATTGGGCACTGGAACAGGCTCCCCAGGGAAATGGTCACAGCACCAAGACTGACAAAGTTCAAGAAGTGTTTGGACAATGCTCTAAAGCACATGGTGTGACTCTTGGGGCTGTACTGTGCAGAGCCTGGAGTTGGGCTTCAGTGACCCTTGTGGGTCCCTTCCAACTCAGGATATTCTATGATTCTGTGAACTCTTGGGAACTCATTATAGAAAAAACACATTTCTTCAGACACTTGATAAATGATACTTCTTTTCTCCCTACACAGAGAAACATTAAAAACTTTTGAAGGCCAGCCTCAATAAAATCAGTATATTTATTAGCTTCCAGTAAATTTTGTATAGGAAATAAAACAAGTGCTACATTGGTAGGCTTATTTCCTTTCAAATAAAATACAAAATTGATTATATAATCAGTGATATTTACATCTAGTCCAGAGCTCATTGTCACACAAAGTACTAAAGGAAATAGCTACCACTTTGTGGCTTGAGCCTCCAAAACAGAGCTTGAATTGAGAAGATCTGGATTTCAGAAACTTTTAAGCAAAAAATATACATTAATTTTATGTTTTCCTTTGTAATCTTGGACTGCTCAGAAGAAAACCACATTGTCAAACTTGACAAGAAAACCTTCCAAAGAGAGAATTATTCTAAGCCTTTTCAGCCTACAGAGTGAAGCAATTAGCTGGCTGTAGCTGTGTATGCACACAGACATCTTCTGTTTTCCCCAGGTGATCTTCATAACATCTGTGTAGTCAAGATCCCAACAGTACGTTTGGGACTATCTTGAATGGGACAGGTGGTCTCAGTGGCAGCCTTCCCTCTAGAGCTGTTTGTAGGCTGGCTGCCGCTTCACTGCAGCTGAACATGCTTTAGGTTGCAGTTAATGGCTCCTCAAAGCACCACAGCTGTGGGAGGAAATTCCGCTCCTCTTGGCTGGGTGAATGACAGGACAGCAGGCAAGTAAACATGAAATTAGTGAATGTGATTGCATACCATTAAAGCCTCTCCAAACCACACAATGGTGTCAGATTGGTGCAAGTCAGTTGTTCATGGCTGGAATCACTGAGATGAAATGAACCCAGAGTAGAGGACTGGTGCAATTAGGCACGTGCTGCTTAAAACCTCTTTCAGTTCAGTTGTCTCTGAACCTGATGCATCACCATGCGGTGACTGTATTTCAGCACTGTATTCAGCACTGGCTCTGGCATATGCTTCCCATCTGTCTAACACTATTCATCTTGTGGCTACTCTCCCTGCTCTTTTTAAGAAACACAGAATATGGCCTGAGCCCACTGACACTTTGTATTTGACCTGTGTGGAAGAAAAGGCTCCTTTTGCCCTCTCTTCTTTTCCTCCCCACTTATTCACATTGGCCTTCCCTAAGGCTTTGGGTATGTAAAATGTCAAGGTCACTTCTGCGGAAGAATGATGTGCAGTACATACAGAGCTGTGGTGAAGAGCTTGGGATAAGCATTTGCAGGCACAGGCTGAAATTTCTGCAAATACATATTTAGTTTGTAAATATTTCCACAATTTAGCACATCTCATACAGTCATATGCAAGTGTCATTGATGCCATGAAGATTTTTTGCCTTTTCTTTTATACCCTTGTTATACCTTTTTACAACTTCTATATTCTTAGTGCTTTTCCCTACATTCTTGGACTTGTTAGTCAAGCTAAGAGACGAAACATTTTAGAAGCTTCGTAGCTAGGGATCAGTGTGCCCCAGACCCCAAGGTTCTGTCCAGAACACGTTCTGTAAACTAAGATAGAACCATCCAGGGGAAGGTTCCTTGGGGAGGAGGGGCTCACTTGAGCCTCTCATTGGGGAATCTTTGATAGATATGCTAATTAGTAAAACCTATAATGTTATACCAGATCTTTTGGGGGGGGCATTTTTTGCGGGGTGCATCTCAATGCATATGACCTGGACATGTGCACCTAAGAGTCCTTAAAATAAATACCAAGGTAAAATCCCTTTTCCCCTTCTAACCATGTATGCCTCTTGATTTTAAGACCAGGAAAAGGCATCATCATCAAGAGAGTTTTGACTCTGTCTTGATGCTTCCAACATCTTTTAAGAAGTTTCAAATAATATGCCTGTTTTACAAATGTGAGATCCTTCTAAGGCAAAGTCAAACAATTTGTCAGAGCTCCAAATGATAGCAATGGGACCGGGATTAAATTGCAGTAGTAATGACCCTAATTCCACACAACTATTTATTGTCACCTGTCCCTGTCTCCTGTGTGATGCAACCTGAACTCCTTCAGCATGAAGTGACAGTGTTTTTACTGAAAAGCTAAAGTTTGAGAAAACATCCTGAATGTTCACTATAACCATCAGTACTTATCATAAATATCTTTAATCTATAGCTCTTTTTGTAATTTAAGTTCTAGAAGGTGTTGGGTAAAAGTATATTACAGTGGTTTTTTCTAACAAGACATCAACAAGGTTTTTTGTCATGAGAACTCACAAATGTTTCATACATCAGCCAAACAGAATGCTGTTCAAACTCAAAGCTGTTGTGTACCATTCCATCCAGTGGAGAATACAAATGGCTGTTGGAAAAAGCAATCCAAAGCTCTCTGGAGACACATAAAGATTTCTGTTGAGTTCAGTGAGGTTTGGGTGAGAATGCAGAAATAATCAATTGATAAAATATTTTAGTTTACTTATATGGAACCAAACACATTTTCTCCTTCAGAAAGGGGAGATCTAAGAGCTTGAGTTCAAACAGGAATCACTCCAGCAATATGAGAAAACTTGTACATGTGCTGAAGAAAGAAAATTTTCTCCTGGAAGTTCAAGTAAATGTGGAATCAGCTGCAAAGATATGGAGTGATTATTGAAATTATGCAATATGCACCCCAAAACAGGCAAACAAAGAAACAAAACACTGTTGGGACAAGATTAACTACAAACTGTTTGAATATACAAGTATTTACCTGTGTTTCTTCTTAGATATATTTCTAAGCAATGCCTTAAAAAACTTATTCTCCAAAACCAGATTAACCAGGATGTAAAAAATATGAAATGACATATGCTTATATTAACTGAATATGTTATAGCCATTGGCAAACTTGTTTGGTAATTATTTCTTTCAGAGAAGGTCATCCTGTATCATGTGCTTTATAATAGAGAGATGCTTATGTAGTACAATTAACCAAACCACTCAGATGACACCAGCTAAGTCAGGAACAGGATTTCTTATGGGTCATTTATGGATTACTTCTGCATATTATACAAAACTGCTTATCACAAAATGCTTAAATGCTATTGGGGGCAAAGCCCAGCACTCAGCATTCCCTGTCCCACTTGAGCATGGGCTACATAGCCGCAGTTTCTTCTATTTCCTTCCTTCCTTCCTTCCTTCCTTCCTTCCTTCCTTCCTTCCTTCCTTCCTTCCTTCCGACAGTAAAAAATGGCCCTTCAAACCTAACTGAAAATCTTATATGGCAGATTGGAGCTGTGGGTTTGAACCCTCTTGGTTTGAGACCCCCTAGAGCTCTGATCTGAGAGTCTCTGTGTGATGCCTTTACACTGTACAGTGAGTAATGTTACCTCTGGCTGCATCTTAAAGGATGGTGTTAAAATGGTACATGGTTCTTAAAAACAATTAATGCAGTTATAGGGCTTGTGAAAGAAGTTAGGAGCTTCTGTCCTTTAGATTCTAGGCATCCTATAGGACTGAACTTTGCAACTAACTGATTTCCAAACTCGCTTGCTGGTCTACTGATAAAAAGCCAGAATGTCTTTACATAGGGATCACTGAGTTCCAAAAAATGGGGGTCCTTCATAATTTTTGTAGTAATTTGTGAGTGACAATCGCAAACACTCCGCAAACATTAATCCCACAGCATTCAGCCAACTAACATACATTTTTCTCAACTCACAACAAAGAAACAAGGAAATGCAAAAATGGAATGCCTGGGAAGTAAATGTGTCGGTTGTCTGAGTGGATGTTCTGCCTTGGGGTACCATGTACCTAAAATATGCATATATTTTTTGTACTTTGTGAATTAATTTAGACTATATCCATTCTAAGTAGATTCATAGATAAGACTGAATAGTGAGTTTCTATTTTTCCAGTTTCTGAACTCACCCTTTGGCTTGGTGACTGGCTTCCATTTTATGTCTCTGGAGAGCATAATGTAGTGCCTGAATATCTATGCTGGCTTATGTTCAAGGCACTTAGCTGCTTCCATTAGCCATGCTGAAATTTAACACAAGAAATTACTCCAGAAAACTACTCTTACCCAGATTTTCATCTCAGCTACTTTGGTATAAATTCAATGATTAAAATTTTAATGAAATTATCTTTTCATGTAAAATATTGGTCATTTTAAAAGTAAGCAGTTAAAAGCTGAGATAATTCAGGTTTTATGATATTTCTCCCTTTTGCCAAAATAGATTGAATTGAGGAAAGCTGAAAAAAATATTAAGGGAAAGTAAGGGCCTGAAACTCTGTTTTTTGTAAAAAATAATCTTTTACAGAGGCAGAGTTGGAGGATTTGTAATTAGAGGTGGCTGAAGAGTTATTCAAACTGTCATGGAAGCTGAAGGATGATTATTTAGACTTAAAATTGATGCATGATTAGGTAACAGTAACAAAACCACATTGATGGAAAGTAAAAGTTAAATTAATTTGAAGGGGTTTTACTGTATGAATGATGTGAGACACTTGGCGTCCCAGCTGGTGCCATGTATTCAACAAGCTGAGTGTTTTCTTCCATTTGTTGTCCATTACATTTATTTACCATAACCTTTGTCTAATACTCTCTCCATATTTTCTTCATTTAACTCAAACACTGCTGGGCGAAGGTAGTAATTTTGAATTCTGCTCCTTCTACACTGATTATTTTTATGACTATTTTGTTCATGTTAGGGAATGAAAGATCAGGATATCTAAATATTGAAACAAAAAAATGTGGGGTGTGTAAGCCTGTAAAGTCTTCACTGATAGAACTGTTCAAACAAAACCATTGCCAGTAATAAGGTGACACTAAACTTCAAAAACATTTGGCAAATATGCTTTAGCCTTCTAGTGTAAATATTTTCTTGTGAAACTTCCGAACCTTTTCAACAGCCTCCCCAGTTCATATCCCACATACTTCGAATATTCCTATAGAAATCCATATGTCTTAGGATTTAGCCAGTGACTTCTCCAAAATGGCTCCTGGAGGTATTGTTATGACCTGCCACTGAGGTGGGGTAACTGAGGCTCCTGTTAATAAACCCCTTGGGGTGAATTAGAGTGAAATATTACTGAATGACCAGTGTAAATATAACACAGACTTATTTTAAAACAATTTAATTGCAGCAGAAAGGAGGCATGTGGCCTTTTTGGTTCTTTTCTATAAAAATATCACAAAGAAAATATATAAAGAAAAGAAAGAAAGAGAGAGAGAGGGAAAGGTTAAGAGTAGATAGCGGAGAGGAAAGACATAACTGCCCGTGGATCCAGTGACAAGATTTGGTGGTTGTAATTTTGATGTCTGTGGTCAAAATAATGGTCACTCTTTTGCTTCATTGAGGGTGGGGGCCCACGAAACAAAAAGTTCATCAGGTTATGTATCTTCAAGTTAGCAGAGGAGCACCCAGATCCTTTCCAGGGAGGGGATTCTTTGAGTCTGATGCAACACTATGGAGCACAAATAGTTTTCCAATGGAGAGTTCCCAAAAAGAGTTGGAGGGTGTTTGGAGTCCTTGGTGGTTCATAGTCCTCTCTAGGGATATGGCTGCTGTTTGACCCTGCTTCTGCACTTGTGCTGTATGTTGTGTGGTCACCACAGAACAGGAAAATTGCCCCCAGAAAGGGACTGCCCTACCTTTGTACAGCTCTACCTTTCCAGGAACGTTCTGTTCCAACTTGCCCACTTGAATGGTCCTCAGTGTTTGAGGCATAGCAGTGTATTATCTCCTTGCTGTCTGGACTTCTACAGGCATTTCTGTCTCCTCTCACTTCTTGTTGAACTGTTGGTAAGTGAGAAAGTGTCTTCTGAGGGCCCTTGAGGCCATTGACCCATATGTGAGGTTTGGGTCTGCAGAACGAAGAAGAGTGCCTACCTCCCAAGATGTAAAAGCCTCACCAGGAGGCTTTTCTCCTACCCGACAGATTTTGTTTCATACAGGAGTGAAGGGAATGGAGAAGTTCACTCATGTCAGTAATTCTCCAGGCCAGGAGACCTACTGGACATGACAGCAACCTCAATGCTGAAATAGTAATATTGATGTAAACACATTAGTCTTAGGACACATGGATCTAAAAGAGGATCAGAACACAGGAAGAGGTATTGTCCAGTATTCATCAGCTTATCTTTATTAGCTGGAAGATGGACAGCTCTTTGGATTGCATCTGCTGTCACTTCTTATCACACCTGATGAAACAGACTCTGAACCTGAAAGAAATGGACCACAGGTTGGGGCATAGCATTACAAAAGTGCAGTAAGACATCTAAATCTTCACAAAGGGAACTTGATTCATTTTCAGTCATCTGTAGATCAGATTTAATTACTAATCATATTGCATCATAATAAACTAATGAATATGTTTCAGTATATTTGAGAAACTAGTGCTTTTTTTTAGTAACATGAGGATTTTACTAGAAATCCTGTTATTAAACTAGTGAGCAGTGCTAGGGAGGGGATTTCATCTGTAGTGCTTTGCACAGTTAACATGCTTTAGCATTGTGATTTACTGAGGTTACATTGCAAAATATATTTATGATTTTTATCATAATATTTATTTGAAGTTCTATATGTTGTCCTAATTTCACTAGAATAGTAGTCATAAGATGCTTGCATCCTTTAAGGTGCAATAAATTTAATAATTTATGAAATGCTTTTCAAATACAAGGGTTTTTAGATTGTGTAGTGCATAAAATACCGCATTTACAAGCTCAAACATATGGTATTAATGAAGAGCAATGGCTCTGACTATTTCCTTTTCTAAGTAATGAAACTTTTTTTATTAAGAGCTGAAGATGCCAAGGTAGCCATTCTGTAATCTTAACAAATGTGCACAGATGTACTTGAACACATGGTCATCAATGCATGTTTGTAAACTCACATGAGTATAATGTGAATCACACTTGGAACTATCCCACAAAAGTCTGATCCAAAGTCTATTTAAATCTATAAAACAATTCCTACTGATTTTGTATGTTGTGGTTGAGGTCCAAAAGGGATGATTATGGATGTTTCTTTGCAGAAGGCAGGTTATCAACTTCTTTAAGAACTGGTGAAATCCTTTCACAGCAAAATTCCCACTGGCTTTATTGACATCAGGATTTTCCCTATGTACATTTAAACAATCAGCTCTTTAATGACCACAGAGCAATGCTGAGAAATCTGGAAATTCCATTACAAATAATTTATCATCAGCTGCATAAAGTATCTCAGACAGTGCACTTCAGTGATATTCTTACACATTATTGAGATATTTTAGGAAATGTACACTCATTCTTCATTCAGACATCTATTTTATCCTCACTCACTGCTGGGGTTCACAGACCAGCTCCTCCTTCGCCTTTTCACATGCAAGCTAACTAATGTCAGCGCTGATGCCATTAAAAATTGCATGATGGCTAGCATGCTTGCCTAAACAAGTAGGAATCTTGGTTCAAATCTCTCCTCTGCCCTGTGTGGCCTGAACTTGCATCTCCCATGTCCTAGAAAGCTGCCTGTACTCTAGTGAATGGGGATGATGATACATGATTAAACCTGTCCTAATTTCCTAATTGCTATCAGATGTTGAAGTATTCACTGAAATGCCTCTGAGGGTATAGATCTTCCTTCTCATGGCTGAGTACTCTAGAAGCATAAAACTGGAGATTTATTTAGGCATTGGGTAATTTGTTCTCCATTTACTTTCTTTTTCCCCACTCCAAAATAATTATTGGCTATTCCAGGGAGGGCTCAGAAGGAGAGAATTTTGGGACTTTTCTCACTCTGGCAGTTTGAGCACTCCTCCAGGAGACAAGGTTTAGTGCTCTTGACAGAGGAGAACTGCAGAAGAAGCAGCCACTATCACTGCCAAACTGAACAAATTCAGGTACCAGCAGTGAACGGCTGAAATCAGGTTGTCACTGGGGTTAATAAGAAATGAAGAGAAATCATGTTTTCTTTCATAATGAAAACAGTGTACAAATTGAAAAGGAGGAATTTCAAGCTAATATTATTTATTTTCCTAGCTATTCTGCTCCTGCTTAATAATTTACTGTTTTTTGGTTTTGGGGTTTGTTTGAGGGGTTTTTTTGTTGGTTTGGGGTTTTTTGTTGTTGGTTTGGGGTTGGTTTGTTTGATTTTGGACAAGGCCTTAGGGTTTTTCTTTTCTGTAAATTTTATCTCTGACTTCTTTTTGAAAAATACACACTTTTTTTTTCTTTCCTGCAGGTTCTGTTACCACCATATGATGATCCTGTGAATGGAGCTGCTAAAGATCCACCACCACCTTATGTGTCAGCATAAGTGAGAGTGCTGTGTCCCTGGGAAGGATAGCTTTACTCTACAGACATTGAAGCAATAGTTTGATAATTTCATTTCCAGGATATAACCTCTGTGGGTTACACTTTGCTGTTTTGCTGACATATTGAAACCTAAATTGTATGATTAATATTCTGTAGGTAGTTTTAATAATTTGCCGCAACTACAGTAGTGTTTCAGAATAATTTGGGGTAGCGCTAGGGTTACAGTAGTCACTGAATAGCTTTTTCCACCATGTCTGACCTGCAGTGCTAGAGAACGTAGAACTTAGCATTCTCAATCAGGTTCAGAGTGTAACTTTATTTTTTTTATTTGTAAAACTTCCAAAGCATTACAAATATGTTTCTCAGATGCCCACATTCAGAATACAGACCAAGTCCAAAAAAGTCACATTCCAATTCATTCCTGTTCTGCAAGAATTTTTGAAGTTACTATGCTATGAATGATGATGATTGCAAGAAGAATTAGTCTTATGCACTGTTCTCATCAACCGGGCTAATGGGAAACATATTGAATTGGGAAGGATAAATATGGGAAATGAGAACAGACAAAGCACTCCATGTGTAACAAGCCAGAACCTGTGGTCTACACAGAATCACTTTGTCCCAGCCTGAAGCCATTCTAATGCTCAAAAAAAGTTAGCAAATTCTGATAACTTTCATTTCCTGCCTACACACCTTTTTCCTCCCCAATAACTTCACAAATAGTATTTGAGGTCACAAAATCCCTGCTTTTAAAGTCTCATGACTAGGTGACAGAGCTGTGTCTTGCATGCTCAACATGCAAATGTTTTCCCATTGGAATGTGCCTGTAAATACCGCAATGTTCTGCTGAGTGTAGACTAAATTATGCAGATTCTAAGATACATGTTTCCAACCTGTGGGGAACTTAAGCATGTAACTTCCTTGAGCACCAGCAGATATGTTTTGCCTGTTTCTCATATACATCGGTGTTTGGGGGGTTAGATTCCTTTTATGACTGAACTGGTTGTACTGAGAATCTTTCTTATGGGACTCATCCATCCATGAATGCTTGTGTGAGGTATTTATTGCTTCTCCAGAGAAGTGCCTGCACATGTGACTTTTTGTTTTGATGAAGTTTCTGCTTTTAATTGAAAAGGAACATGAAAAGGGAATATAATGTGCGTCTCTACCTCTCACTGTTTCCCCCTGTGTTGTCTCCTTTGCATTTGAGGTGACTGAACAGACTGAAGCTAAACTGGTGCCATTGCACAGCACCCCAAGTAAAGGGCAGTGCAGAGCTGGGTCACAGTTTGGAGGGGCACCAGAAGACACCAAGGTGCTATCTGTCCTGTGGCTGGGCTGGCACGTGAGTCCACACCCTTCCTAAGGAGGATTCCTTAGCTGTTCTCACCCTTAGTGCATTGTCTCCGTTCTGTAGACTGAAGAAATGTGGAACTTTTCCTGCCTTTTTCTGGAAAAGAGCTTTACAGGGGAACACAGGACCAACAAATTCTTTTCGGAGAGATTGCAGCTGTGAGCTGTTCTTGCAGAGGCCAGGGAAGGAAAGGACAGGCTCTTTCTGCCTGTCTCTTTCACACCCCTGGCAAAAGGCAGGTCCCCATCTGCTTGTTGGAATTTTACTTCACAGTTTATCTACTCTGAGATCAAACTAAGCAATGCATTTGAATGAACCAATCCTGAAATCCATCCAGTGATCTTTGTCACAGTCCTGTTTTCTCCTTCTGAATAACACCATCTACTCTCATTACAGATATCTTTGGGAAATAATCTGAATTTGGGGGTTGTGTTGGCTGGCTGAGCTTCTGAGCTTCATTTTCTTTCATTCTTGACAGATTTGTGAAGGATTTTAAACAGTCATCTGTTTGAGAAAAGCTGGTTGTAAATACATTGCATCTGTGTATACAAACTTCTCTACAATAAAAGGGTGTTTCCTCAAGACTATGGAAATAATCTTTTATGGTCTTCAAGCACAAACATATACGAATTCCTGTCCAATCAGTCTGTCACGGTAGAATTTTCTCTGTAGAGGACTAAAAGAGAGTTATTTAGTCCACTCATCAGTCAATTCACCAGCTTTCCCACCATACTGTATAAATAGAGAAGAGGACAGTAAATTCTATAATTTATTGCAAAATAAGACCAAAAGATATTTCAAGGTTTTAGTTCATTGTCCAAAATTGCAAGCATTTTTTCAGGTCTGATGAAGTGTGTAATACAGAACAGGGCTAAACTGAGCTACACTGAAAGCTAGGGCTACTTTTTCTCCACACCATAGTAGGGATAATGGGCTAATTCACATGAAATTTCTTTAGACTTTAGCTTGTCTTACTAAAGAATGAAGACTTCTTCACACACCCCATGCGTGCATAAATGTGAGTACAGTGTGTCCTGCCAGAACTCCTCTTGGATTTGGTCCCATTGGAGTTAAAGAGGGCAGGAAGGTTGCGGTATCAAAACCATGACATTCTTGCACGCAGAGTAAATAGCTGGGTAGGAGGTAACAGATAATGTAATATAAGTTCAGTTCTGGTGATGTATTGGAGGATCCCTATGAGAGATGAGTTCCACTGCTTGCAAACAAAAATGAGATTCTGTGGGTTACATGAAGAGACGTGAACTCCAGCTGAAGGAGTTTTGTCCTCAGATGTTGAATTCGTTCTCCATTTCCATGTATAATCCTGGGGAATTTACACCACAGCTATTCTATAACTTGTTTTTAATAGTCATTTGTGACACAGAAAGCCCATTAAAAAGCTGGCTTCTTAAGTTTCTGTGTTTTGGGAACTGCTTACTCCTAACAGTTTTTTCCAATGTTCTTTGCATTTTTTTCCCTTTCTCACAGATATTAGGAGCATCTGCTTACTCAAATGCTCTCCTGGTTTTGTATCTGAAACTCTAATATAGCAGCTTTTTATTAATAATTTTTAGTAACTTAGGAGTGGAAAGAAAATACTTTCAGGAAATGTTGGCATGAAACATCGTAAGTATAAGGCCAAAACCAGCAAACAGGAATCTAAATTTCAATAGTACCAGAAATATAAGTAGATCTTTTGCTGAAATCTCTTTTGGTTTTTTTAAAAATTTCTGTTACAAGGCATTGCAGGCTTCACGAATCCTTCACATGCTAAGGCACAAATCCAGCTTCTTGCATATGTGCCTGATGCTTTTATTCCTGATTGAACCATGCAGCTTTCCTTCATTGTACACTCACCCATGCATCGTACTGGAGAAAGCAGTGAGGAATTTGTAGTGGTGACCCAACAGTGTGGCACTTGTGCTTGTAAGTACATGAAGTTTTCTAAAACAATTACTAACAACCATCAGTTTAGGTGTTATCCTATCTGTACTTTGGGAAAACCTCTGGTTTGTAAAAACAATCCAGTCTTGATATGTTAGCAAAGGCCACATCAAATCGATTTAAAGCCAGATAAAATCTTGGCAAGGAAGCAGAGGAAATGATAACTAGTCAACAAGTTCCAAACAAATTCCAAATTCTGTGCTTTCAAATTAAGGCATTCCTCATTACTATCCTGTTGGCTAGGGATACCATGAACAGTTTAAAAATTTTTTGCTAATAACAAGTCTGTGCACACGGGTGCTTGGAATGTGCAAAATGGAAGAGTTGGCTACTGCTAAGGGCAGAATGGAAAGAGGAGCAGGAACAGGAACAGAACATGGGAGGGCAATATTCATGTACATCTTTCAAACCGCACAGAGACAAGGTTCACTGCTGCAGTATTGCCTGGCTTATGTGCCCTTCTTTCTCCTCTGCTATGATGAGGAGGAAATATAATTGGTCATGTATCCTGTTATCTTAGCTGTTAGACAAGCTCTGTTCCAGAACTCTATCACTCAAGTGGATATACCTTCGTCTTACTTGTTCTAATGCATGAAGGAGTATTGGGTAAATGCCTGCCAAACTATCTAGTCAGACAGAGGACTCCAAACTGCTCCTCTGGAGCTAAGTTATATTCTTAGAGACTTCTTAGATGTTCTTTCCATAGAGGCTGCTCTCCTTAGATGCTGCTCTTCTGCAGCCAGGTTGTATCCTTCCCATTTACTAGTCTCTTAGCTGTAGAAACTGCAGTCAGATACCACAAAAAAGCATTTCTTGCAAAACTCACTATGGAGATGTTTCAACCCGATCTCAGTTCCCAGCTCTGAGAAATCCAAAACAGCAGCTATATCTGTCTAAAGGGAGGCTTGGATTAATCAGGATTAGTGTTCTTTCAGAGAAGGACTCTGGTATTTGTAAAAGATGTCTCCACACCCATGGGTTTGACCCAGAATGGTTCTGCAATGTGGCCAGTTTTTCAGCTGAATAGCTCAGCAGGGTGTGGAATACAGATCTGTGACCTTCTGCTTGCAGCCTGTGTCTACCTCCAGCAGAAGAGGATACTCTGGCAATGGGAGTGAAAGCCTCATTGTCATCCAGCCAGCAGATACAAAGTTATTTCAAAGCAAAAAGGCAGTTCTACAGCTATACCCTAGACAATGAGCTACAACAGTAGTTTATTTTAGTGAAGAACCTTAATGAAATTTAATGCAGTAAATTGCTTTCTTTTTCTTCAGAGAAATTAACTCTATCCTAGCTGAAACCAGGACACAGATTATTTAAACATTTCAGACAGGAGAGTTTTTAGGAAGTAATGAAATGTTTTGTGTGTCGCCAGAGCTGGACTTAACTAATTAGTCTGAGTGGAGGACACAGGGTCACTTGGAAAGCTGAATAAGCAGCAAGGAGATGAATCAGGCCTGCAGCAGGGCTGGCTACTTGGCTTACATGAGAAGCTTTGCTAGCCAGCAGAGACAAAAAAGCTGTGAAGCTGCTCTGAGGGAGGGAGCTGCAGCACTGCAGAGTCTGCAGGCATTTCAGAGGACTTCTGTTTGCTCTTGGAGGTCAACACGACCAGCAATAGCAGGGATGAGCCACATACAGCTCTTTAGCCCTGAACCCGGGCTCCATTACAATACCTGTGTGCATCCTGCTAATAACTCTAACAGGCTTCTGTTTCATATAAACTTGCCCTAAGTACGCAAATACTTGTGGTTTTTGAAGGGTTGAGTTTTTTGTTAAGAGTCCCCTTTTTTCATGTAATATTGAATCTGTTTCCCCCTCCAAAGCTCCCCATTTCGGGACCCTCCTATGACAGCAGAGGCAAGCATGAAATTACAGGTCCAACCTGGGTAAACTTTTAGCATCAAATCTTCTGATCCCATTCAATGCCAGGATGGGCAAAGTGTTCTTCAAAATACAGATACCATCCTAAGATGAGATATGTTCTACTTTATAGATGGCAGATACTTCATCCTTCATTCTGTGCCAGAGGCAAGCACAAAACAGGCATCCTGTCCCTTACGGAGAAAAGGTGTCTGGATATGCAACTACTTACATGGTTTTATTTTGTGTATCACCAGTACACCAATTTAAGATCAACAGATAAAAAAATAAATTAGTGGGACACTCTGGGAGATTGATACTATTTATATGAATGTGGTCATTCTTGGCAGTATCAGATGCACTCACCTGGAGCAGCAAGGGCAATGAAAATAAAGGAACAAAGGCAAGAGCTGGCAATTAGTTAAAAATATTTTATCTTTTGAGAATTTATAAAGTCTTCTGCCGATCAAGTCATTAGAAAAATGGGATGAGTTTTTTTCTTTCATTGCATTAGAGCAGAGGATGAAATTAGCTTTATCAGTTGGACAGAACAGCTTAAATTTCCTGCTATTCTGTGATCCTGTTGCTTTGCTTCTCATTAAAAAAAGCAGCTAAAAATGTTCAAAATGCTCTTAAAAAACCAGACTATTTGATCTACTAGTTTCACAGGGTTTTTTCTTAAAAGAAATTGAACTTTTCTTATTTTTTATTGCAAATGTTTTCCTTTTAAATACATAGATATTTAGTCAAGGTGTCTGTGGCCATATATTCATCTGGAACTGACTGGTTTCTGTTTCAAATGTCTATTTTCTTTGTGGTTTTTTATCATGTGAATTGTCAGCAAAAAAAAAGCCCCAAGTACAACATAATACATCATTACCTTTTGGTTACTTTTTCTTGTCTGCAATTCAGTTTTTCAGCCTGGATAAAAAGTCCTTACATTGTAATTTGGACAAATAAGGTTCAAATAAAGGTAGTGTATCATTACACTCAACAGCCACTGTAAACAGCCAGGGGTCTAGAAAAGTAGCCTGTGGTAAAAAAGGGACCCTCAGAAGAACTCCTCTGTCAGCTGTTGCACTCCTATTAGCACCAAGCAGCAGAACATACATGGTTCCATAATTGCTACTGTGCAGGTGTAGAGCAGCAAAATTGAAATGTGAGCTGCCTTATCTGTGGCTCTTGTGAAAAAGCCTGCACCAGCAGCACAGTCCCAGTTTAGCTGGGACCAGTCCATTTTACATGACCAGCTTGAGGATGAGCTACAAAATGGGGTGTCTAAGAAAAGGAGGGAGGTGGATGTTTGAGGAAATACAGCTTTGTCTCAGGGGTTCTGAGAACGGATAGAGTCACAAGCTGGGAAAGTTTCAAGATGTGATCCCTGATCATATTTGTAATATCTACATGCACCCAACATACAGTGTCTTTTCTCGCCATGAGCTAGGTCCATACTTAGCTCACATTCCTTCTGCTAGTTCATTTTTCAGTTATAAATTCCCTCTGTGGCAATGCTTTTCTGAAATGCAGACTGATTAGAACTATTACATTTCCTTTGTCTAAAAAAAGAAAAACCGGTTGGATGAGCATAACCTAATGTTGAAAAACTAATTCTGTATTTATCACCAGTTGATGTTCTGAAATATCTGTAATTTTTTTTTCTTTTTTTTTTCCCTTCAAATTTTGTTCTGAAGTCTTTAGTATTATTTAGATCAGAATAGAAGCTGAGATGGCATTTGTAAAAATCATGATGGTCTAAGCTATTTATTGCTTTTCAATTTGGTATACCTCTGCTGGGATGGAAACTGTCTCCTGCCCTTGATGTGAATGTGTTTTAAGGTTCACATCTCCCTTGTCTGTAGTTGCTGCAGCTCTCACTTATTATCCTGCCTTTGTCTGTGTTGACTGCAATAAAATATTTGGAGACAGCAAAGTCTTCAGCATTGGATAAACAAACAGAACCAAGTACCTAGATAAAATTTGTTTTAGTTTCTGTTGCAAACAAGAAAAATTGAGATCTTAGTAAAAAGTAGTTTGAAATAAATAAATTAAAATCATTGTTAGTGCAATAAAAGTCCATGGCTTTTGCCAGTGGAGAAATTCAGCTTCTTATTTATTGACATGCAAGGTTTAAAATGCTATATAAACTAGATTATAACGTTGTTGTACTATTAAGTGTCTTTATTAGTCTACAGAGAAATCAAACCATAATTTCTAAATCACTTAAAATGTTTGTATCTGACAGACTTATGACTGGAAATGTAAAATGTATGTGTAATGCTAGGTCATAGGGTTTATAATCACACTGTACTGCAATTAATCAAGCAGTTTGCAATGCAGATGCAAATTTGAGTCTATCAATGGAAGCGCCAGTCTTAATTGTATAATTAGAAGAGACACCCTTTCCTGGGTCCAGTGCTTACTGAAATGAAACTGTCTCCATTGAATTCTGAAGCCCCACATGAGCACGTGTTTGGTATCTTAAAAAAAGAACACAAGTTCCTACTAGTTACAGTGGGGTTTTTTTAATTCCTACAATATCTTGAAAGTAAAACTTCATCCATCTTTTCTTTCTCTACTATTCTTCCTAAATAATGACAAGACTTTTTTGTTTTGTTTTGTTTTGTTTCGTTTTGATATCTACTGTGGTTCAAACTACTGTCATTTAAAGCAGGTATGTCACAGTTGGTCAGTAACGCTCTGACAAACCAGTACTGGCACAGTTTGTCAATTACCTTATGATTTTCCGTTTTTATCACTTAAAAATCAGAATATAGGATATAGGATTCAAGGCTAAATGTAATCTGTTTTCCTGAAGAAGTAAGTAAATAATTTTCTCTATTTCATCATCCCTCCAGAAAAAAATCATCCTTTTGCTACATCCACAAATTCTACTTTAGATGTGCACTTCACTTTTTTCTTTGCTGTTTTGAGCATCTGTTCCTATAGATAGCCACCTGCTTGATGCTTACATGATTCTAATTTGTACACGGAACACTATACCACCTCTAAAAAGAAATTAAGAGACAGATATTTTGAAAACCCATACTGTTTTCTTACTTGAATCTTTTGCATTCAGCTGACATTTTCCATAATTCCAGGAACATGCTGCTGGTTAAAAACAAATTCAGTAAAGACTCAAACACTTGTAATGAAAAGTGTTTATTTCTCACTTGTGGTAAAAAGGACTATCCTGAGTGTTATTGATAGACCAATGATACTTGAATTGCATGGTTCTGTTCACTGTTCAAGGTTTGTGATCTTCATTACATACATATAAAACCAGGGGAACTGAAACAGATCAAAGGATTTGAAGAAGTATGAATATGTAAAGAGCTTGCACTTCTCTCCCACACTTCAGTGGTCATCTTGCTGTGTTTCATTTCCAGATGTTTGAGGATTAGAATCTTCTCCTGACTGGCTTTGTACCTAATTCTAAGAATAATTTCACATTCTTAAGACAAAAGAAAAAGGCAAGTATCTCCCTGGTGTGCTTGGCTGGACATACAAGCTCAGGCCTCTTTTGCTTTGCTATCTCTGTACCACTGCAGACTTCCATCTTTCTGGTTGCCATGGATAGCAGCTGAGGTCAGCCACAGTGGCTCAGAGAAATGGACAGAAGGCAAAATTTTGATTGTTGAGGCCCAGATACTGCAATTAATAAAGTTCTTCTTACTGAAATTCTCTTGGAAACATCATTTGACTCTTCAAAATGTTTTGGAAGAAGAAAATCAGAACTCTTGCAGATGGTAACTGAAAAGTAAGCATTTGCCTTACACATAGGTTACATCTTTTCTTAATTTTCCTCAGAACTGTGTGGCAAGCTTATGATTACCATCCAGACTGGATAATGTTTACTGTGAAAAAAAAGTCGATATATGATATCATCAGAGGCAGGACTCAATGAAGTTATATACTGTCAATAAAATACATACATACATACTGAATTCATCTGCAGACAGCATTCACCTACTTTAGCTAGCTGAAAAATTGTCCTGGGATTGCTACTCTGCCAAGTATATTCGCAGGCTTTACTTCTGCTGTAACTTTGAGCATGTGATCAGTAAAATTGCATTTCCAGCATTTCCCTTGGTAATTTAAGCCATGCCATGCTTAAATTCAACTCTTCTTCAAAATCCAAGACAATGTTAAATTCAACTCTCCTTTCCTTCAAAATCCAAGACAACGTTTTACTCAGTTCTGGGACAAAATTGACATCACACACACAAGAAGCTCAGCTTAGATCTTACAACATGTTTCAGAAAGCATGCAAATTGCTAACTCTAAATCAGTCCTTGCACAATGAAAAATATCCTAAACGTAGTAACGTCTTTGGATTTTCACGTATCTGGATCTTAAATGAAATAACAAGGTTATTCATGAATCTTATGTAATGTCTCTGTTGTGCTCAAATAAGCACCCAAATATCATCTGAACTACAACTTTGGCAGAATTTAGGCAGTACTGCTCTTGACCTAATGGTATTCGTACAGAACTATATAGATTAAAGACTAAAAAAAGAAAATTACATCAACATTTAGAATTTGGTGTTTCAGATGCCCAGCAACCAAAGGGTAGCCAGGCCAGTCAGATCCGTGGGGGCTTTTGTGTCAACGTTTGCAGCAGAAATATCTGCCTGACCTGTCATTGCGGTGGCTCCTGGCTTGAGATTTACTCTGATTTCCTCTTTAGTGATGAGGAAAGAGACTGTCTTGTAGCACACATCAACAAGAGTGTGGTACTTAAACTCATAAGTACGTATTTAAAAGAAAAAGTTAATACAAAAATTATAATTAATTAAAGTTGCCTGGCTCTGGATGTCCCAGATGAAATATGTTCTGTTAAAAGGCTATTATGATAATTTATTAATATACATTATATACATTATATGCATTATTATACAGAATATATATGTACATATAAATGTATATATACAAAAACCTTGGTGTTGAATAAATGTTGTGTACTGGAACCATCTTTTCTTTTGGCTATGGCATAGCTGTTACGCTGAGCCCCAATTAAGCCTGACTCATGAACCATCTTGAAGAGCTAACAGGAGGCACCAAACCCTGCACTGAATTTAGATTTAAGAGAGATTACTCATGGTCTTCAAATTAAATATATGTTCAGAGGTTTTGGTGGTTTCTCAAAAAAACCATAACCTTAAAAAATGTTTGACTCCTGAAAGTTTGGCCCTGCAACACCTAGGTTTGTGGCAATCACCGCAGTAACTTGGTGCTTCATGAAGTTCATAAGGAAATGTAAATGTTATTCCATTCGTTGCCAATCCCGTTATAACATCCAGAAAACAAGGAGTCTGGTTCTTGCTGCCAGGGCTGTGCAGAGGACCTCGGGAGCCAAGGAGGGTTGGCAGGTCTGTCCAGCTCTCCTTGAGACCTTGTGCTGCTCACCCTGTGCTCACTCTCAGGCACACTTCCAGGACAGATGCTCCAACCCTCTGTGCAAACAGCAGTTAGCAGCAGTCAAGCCACACCTGCACCTCAGACTGTCCTGCAGAGGACACTAGGAGCCACTTCTGTGCTTTGTGAGGAGTAGATTTCTGCTGGTTTGTGTTGGGTGTGACATAAGAGCACACAGGGGAACTCAGGCAGCCAAACAGCTGCAGGGAGCTTGTGCATGAGCTGGGCACCAGCCTGCTCAGCCTTGTGCAAACTGGGGTCTTTCTCCATACCAGATCCCCCTGGGGCCAAGGCAGGAGGTGAATGCCAAGCTCCACAGGTTGGAGAAAACGTGGTCCGCAACACAGAACTGCAGGCACCAAGGGAGCAGTGAAACTGAGCAAGTTGAAGGTTGAGCAACCACTGGACATGCTGTCTAGGCATCAGTTTTTGAATTAAAAAGACAAGACCTTTTTTGAGCATTCAATATACAAGAAGATAAAGAAGTACCCCAAACTGGTTAATTTCTGCATTAATGTATTAATTGCTTTACAACAGCAGTCCTTTATTACTCAGAAAATTACAAAGGAGAAAAAAAATCCCTTACAAAATGTTATCAAATATGAAGGATGGAGATGTAGATAAACCAGCCTGTTTCTAGTCTGATTTTTCTATCTGCAAGTTTCTATCATTAAGTGCTATTACATTTCTGTTGGCTGCATTGAAGACATCTTTCATTGAAGTTTTGTCCCTTGTATACTTACTTATATGGTGTCCTTAAGTCACCTCCTAAATCTGGGTTATTAAAGGCATTGCATTTCCAGAGTTTTTCACTTGATGGCATATTTACCAGTTCTCTAATGGTTCTTTCAGTTCTTTGCTATCCCACTGCAAGGTTTTTTAAACATTCTGCTTGAATTATTCAGACCTTTAAGTTGTAGCCAAAATAGAATATGCTTTCTTTAATGTTGTGTATAAAGAATTTAAAGCACTATGGAGTCAAAAATCTATCCTTGCAGTTTCTCTTGAAACACACTCACTTACTGAGTATCCTTTGCTCACATACAGCTGAGATTTATCATCTGTTTTGGAATCTATTTCATATGTGCAAAGCTGTTGCTGAAGCATTATAGTTCCCTGGTCAAAATATTGTGTTATGTGAGTGCCTAGGAAATGTCCAAGTGTATCATGTTTACACTCAATCCCATATAGATCCATTTCATAGCCTGTTAAAAAGAAACAAAAAAAGGATATTTTGACAAAATCTGTTTCCTTAAGCAGTCCTGTGTTCTATTATCAGTTTTGTGAGTAATGTACTGAATGACAGTATTATGGAAAAATTTAGGTAGGAAGTGACCAAAAAAAATCCCCAAGGATGGTGTTCAGCATGTCTAAGTTATAGCCTCATATGATGAATCTTCTGTTTTACCTGAAGCCAAAAAACTTTAACTTAGGAACTCTCCAAAACATGATTATTTTAGTACAATCACTGGTGGTGGTGGTGGCATTTGCTAATATTTTGGCTCTGCACCAATCACTGTGTCTTAAAAGACTGAAGAGGAAGAAAACTTTGAAAAAGAAGTTGTAATAAAAGGGCAAAAGATGAAAGGCTTCTTGAAAATACTACTAGAAAGTAATAGATATGATATTGTAGGTATAGAACACCTTAATTTAATATGTACCTAGTAATGTCGGGAAAAAAAAAAAAACTCCTCAACCCTCCCTGCCCCATAATATCTGGAAAATCCATCCAAATGTAAGATGATATTTCACAGAAAAAGGCATAAAAGCAAAACTGCAGTAGAAGCAAAGAAGATCTGTAGTATTCTTGGTATGGTTTGTAGCTAAGTTAAACCTGGTTAGGTGGTGAAAGGATGCTTCTAATACTGACACTGAACCCAACACAAAGGAAAAGTTTCACTCACAGTAAGATAAACAAACTTTTCGCTTCAGAAGATAGAAAAATCAATTATCTACTTTGTTATCTACAATAAGTACAACTAGGAATGCTAGTTAGAAACTAAAAAATTAAAGAACTAAAAGAGAGATTAAATACCATAGTATAAAATCACAGAATTACTGAATTGTCCGGGTTGGAAGAAACCCTCAAGATATGTATTAGAGAGGATTTATCCACTGGCAAACAGGTGCAGGTGCATATATAAACTGAACACAAAAGTAACCATCAGCCATCAGTGGCACTGTGGCCACTGAAAATGATAATGAAATCCTTGACCACATAAGAAATATTTTCAGTAAATAGAAATTATGTGGATAGGGCTTGTGTGGCGTATCATGTTTAGTTCTGCCACACACTCTCTCAGGAGCCACATACAGAGCAAGAACTTGCTGAGCGAAACAGGAGTGAAAGGTGAAAAAGAAAATGATTGCTGTCACTAAATGCCCTAGCTAGGCAAGCCTTGGACAATAAAATGAGTTGTTTAGGTTAAAAGACAATGCTGATACTAGGAAACAAATACAAAATGGCCATGAATACATTTAGACTGGAAATTAAGAAGTGTCTAACTACCAGGAAGGTCTGAAACAGTCCTTTAACTGCAGGAGGAAAATAAATTCACTGCTGTTTTACTTAAAGCACCTGTTTATAATATGAAACCTACTTTTTGAAATGTGGTTTTTACATTATGTGGTTGCCTGTGATAACTGAAAAGCATCACTGGGAGTTTCTTCCAGACTGAGAACAATCCTTCCAAGCACTAAGAAGACAGGGAAGGAATGAAAGGACTCAAAGCCTCAGGTATCTAGTTAACAATCTTCAAGAAGCTTAATAATTGCCTGATTTTTTTTTTTTTTGGCCACATTTTTGATTCTTTGCAAATTGAAGCATGGCTTGATAGAAGCCTCCAGCTTTTTCTTACAACTTCCAACCCATTGTCTCCAATGTTGACAGACTGAACAATGTCTCTCCCAAATTAAAAAGAAATCACACGATGGGAGTGGAGGACAGAAACTCGTCATTTGAGAAATAACAAACAGCAAAGAGACTGAGACTTTGTAATGTGGGGATTACACGGTACTTCTGGTGTGGTATTAAATAAATACCAAAGTCAAATAAAGTCAAATAAAAATCCCCCACCTTATGAAACAAAGAGATGCTTTGTGCTGACTCGCTGCATCATACCCTTTCCTCCAGTATCCCGCAGGGATACCTTCCATGTGTTCAACCTGCCAACAGCAGCAGGCGGTGTGGCCTCTGGGAAGAGTGCTAGTGTTGGGATCTCTTATGCATAAACTGGAGCTAAAGCCACCACAGTTACTCTGGGCACTCACATGATCTTGGCACTACAACATTTTCTCCTCCTGACTTTTGTCTTCCTCTGGCAACTCAGCTGAGGCCTGAAGTCACAGTACAGTGAAACGAAAGTACGGTTTCTGTATTTCAAGATGGCAGAGCATTAATTAGGACTGTGACTGGGGCCTCATCCTATGCTACATTACCAGCATGAAACAGAATAGGTGAATTGTTCTGCACTTGGCTCTGCTGGGTTTGCTATAACGTCTATCAGTGCTCAGTTGCATTTTTATTTTTCCCCTTTTCTCTGGCTACAAGAAAGGTTCAGGAGCCAGTGCTCAGAATTAAAGATAAGGTGAATCCAACCCCTTTCAGTCTGAGATTTCCTTGTTATCTATACGCGTCTTTTTAGAGATTAAATTTTGTACACTCACATCCCAGACAATTAACTGTGTCTTACAAAACTTGCATAAAGTAGCTCTGCTGATTGCCAGAGTTACTCACTATCCCAGCAACCCTGAGGGGTATGAGTCTCCTCTGTCAGACTCCTCTGGCACCTGATGTACTGCAATTAGCATGGCTTGGCGATTTATGTCTTTCCTGTTGGACAGTGACAGTGAGACCGGCTCACTTCTGCCATTTAAATGGCTTTCACTGTTGTTTTTCTCCCAGGAAACAGAAATCACAATTGCTTGGGAACAAAGCAGGAATTTTACTTTTTCTTCTTCATACATGATACCGTAAGTGTTGATATAAACCCCACACTTAGTTTTTCCACCTGGATTACTAACTGCGCCGCTGTTGTGTCAGCTAAGAAACGACGGTCCCTGATACTTGGCCAACTTATTTCACGCTTCCCTCAGCGTTTTCCCCGACGGAGACTCCCACCGGCTCGCCGCGGTGGCAGACACCGCATGAATCACCAGGGGCTGTTTGCCTTGGCCCGCGGGTCCTGCGCTCGGGGAATGGGATTTCCATTCCCCGACGTTTCCCTTGGTCGACTTCCCTGGAAGGCTGCGCGGGCCCTACCCGGGCAGCACGGCTCTGGCCGGGAAGGATGCGCTGAGCCGCCAGACCGAAACCGCACCGCTTTTCTCTCGCAGACACCTCACGGCCCCCTCCGGGAGAGCCCCCTCGGCCGGAGCAGGCGCTGCTCGTGGGGCTGCGGGAGCTCTCCTCGCCGCCCGCCACAGCGCAGGGACAGCTCTGACAGGGAGGAACCGGCAGCGGGGCCGAGGTGCGGGGGGCGGCGGGGCCGGGCCGGGGCCACCGCGGCGGGAGCCCAGAGGGGCCGGCAGCCCCTGTCCCTGACGGGGCTGGCGGGAAGGAGCGGGTGGGAGCCTGGGACCGATGGCCCGTGTCCTGCGAGAGCCGTCGATTCCCTCTCTTTCCTCACGGCAGGCGGGAAGGAGCCGGAGAACAACCCCCGTCTCATAGACGGGTCAAGCGGGAGGGAGCGGGACAACAGCGGGACCGCGTCCCTCACACGTGGCGGGCGGGAAGGAGCGGGACGACAGGTCGTACCCCTTCGGTGTGCAGGAGGGAAGGACCAGGACCGCGTCCCTGACGGCAGAAGCGGCTGAGGAGAGAGGAACCCGGCCCTCCACGGGTCCTCCCGCGGCCTCCCGGGGCCGCGCTGGCTCTGGAGGTCTGGGCAGGGCAGCCCGTGTCTCCCTAGCGGGACTCCCCGCTTTCCCTCCCCTCGGTATGGTTGAGCCGGGCCCCTGCCGCCGGGGACGGGGCTGGCGGGAGGTGGCTGCTCCCAGGGGGCGGGCGGGGGAGCGCCGTCCGGGGCCGCGCCGAGGGGAGGAGGCTCGCGCTCGCTCTCGGCCGCCGCCGCCGCTCGCGCCGAGCGGAACGGTCCCGCCAGCCCCTCAGGTAAGCCCGGCTCTGCCGCCTGCCCTGCCCCGCCTCGTCTCGCCTCTTCCGCCCGCCAGGCGGGTCCGCGGCGCCCCGCCCGGGGACAGCGCACCCCGCCGCGTCCCGCGCCGCCCGGCGGGGCTCGGCATCGCTGCCACCCCGAGTCACGGCACTGCCGGCGGCCACCCCCGCCCCAGGGCCCCGGCTCGGCGGAGGGATGGCCCTGCCCCGGGGGGCTTCTTCGGGTGGGGGGCGGCCGGGAAGGCCCCGCGGGCGGCGGGGGCTGCAGCGCGGGCGGCGGGGCCCGGCGGGGAGCGGGAGGCCGAGACGAGGGGCCGCCGCGGCGTCTGGGGCTCGGTTGGGTATTCGCTTGCTGGGTCCCGCTGGAGCGGTTTGCCGCTCGTGGTGCAGCCCGCAGGAGAAGGGTTTCCCTTTCCTCTGGATTGGGTGGGTCTGAGCAAACTCTTCATGTACCCTCTTCCCCGTGCATGCCGCAGTAACTCATTTAGCAGTGTAAGGAAAACCCCCCACTGTATTGTAAGATCAGTGTAGAATCGGAACCAAACTTTGCTTAGAAACGTGTTCGAGACTAGCCTGCAGGTGTCTTTAGCAGCTTGCAGCAGGGCGGGCGGCGGCTTCTCCCCGTGCCAGAGTAGAAGAGCTACAGCCCCAGGTAGCTTTGCGCTGCAGGGATCACCTCTGACCTGATGGGTAGGGGCTACCCGAGCTTCCTGAGAGCCCTGCGTTTGCTGGAGGTGGAAGGAGTGAGGGACGGTTTTCTGAATGTGTTTGCCCTGGAAACCCAACTGAAATGGTGCTCATTAGTCTGACAAAAATTATCATGGTATCTTTAATGACTACATATTCCTATTTCAGAAGACAGTTCTTTCTGTGTCAAACTGGCCTCTATCACTGCTAAGCTGTAGAATATTGTTGACTGAGAGAGAAGAATGTAACCTGCTGATTTATGTAATACTTCCTAAATGCTTGGGTTTGCTTGTGGGACCATCATTCAAAGGGTGAATGATCCTGACTGAGGTCTGAAAAGGTGGCATGTTGGGTTATATGTTGTATCTGTAGTTCTGTCAGACGGCTGACTGCTTCAGAAGAAATTATTGAACTGTATCCCGTCAAAAATTCTCCTTAAATCAAGAGCTTAATAAAATACACATATGGCTTTTCCATTAAATCCTACAGAATCTACAAAATAATTTTGGAGTATTACACTTCTCCTGTAGATGCTCAGCTTTAAGCATGAGATTTTCTATACTTTTCCTCATGTGCTGCATATCACTGTGATATTCATCAAATTAGATTTATTTTATATCTTCAGAAAATGCAGCACTCAGTTACACAAAGCTGCACTTAAGATCCTTAATCCTGCACTCAGTATTCACACCTAATTACTCTATGTGAGTCTCTCCATTGACTTCACTGGGATTTCTCATGAACAGGGGAATGCACATTCTACTGCTTATGAGCTGGGACTCGGGGACCCAGCTGTGATGGAAAAAGATGTTTTAGTCAGTCCAGGCAAACTAGGGAAAGGCTAATCAGATCTAAATACTCTCTCGTGACTTATAAACCATCTCGATAGGAGGGTAAAACAGTAAGTACCATTTAATTATAATATGGGTATCATTAACAAGCTCTTTTTATACAGTGTACTCATTGTTAGTGCTTTCATTATGAGCATAGAGTATTTGGCATGGAGTGGGTTTAATCCCCAAATTATTGGTTTACAGTGGTGCTGGTAATGGGGTCAGTGTGACTTTGCAAGTAAGTTTCAGAACTGTTGTATCCTGTTTTTTCTCAAACCTTTCTGTTTGCAGTTAAGAGTCTTTTATGGTTTGTGACTGTTTCAGAGACAAAACTAAGCAGCCTACATGTATATCATATGTCATATAATATATGCTTTCATTTAAATACCTGCTCTGCATGCTAAAAGTGAATTTTCTCAGTTTTCCCAAGCTAGTCTTCTGGAAACATTGTGGAAACTCTGATGTCTAGATGAGATTCAGTACCAGAAAGTGCAAATGAGTCTTCCTCAAAAGAACAAGATAATGAAAAGGTCTATTGTCCAAGTGGCAACTGAAGAAAATCATAGCATGGAGATTGGTGCTGTCATAAAATAAGAATTCCCACTGCTAGAGCTTGCTGTCTGACCACTGGAAACTATGCCGAATAAACCATATTATGGGTGTACTGTTCTATAGCACCACTATTAACTTTTATGTGGTGAGTTTCTGAAGTTACTGAAATGGTTGTCAGCTTCATCTCTGAGCAGGGGTTGGACCTGATGGCTTGCAGGGGTCCTTTCTCACCTAAATCATTCTATGATTATGTGATTTAATAGTTATTCATTTTTCAGCAGTGATACCAGGAAGTCTGTATGTCATTTAGATGGACGACTTAAATTAAGTAACAGATCCCTTAGTCTTCTTCATTTCATTAGAACTGTAAAAAATTAAATTATATATGTAGTACATTTACTCTAAGCCCTTTAGATAACAGTCTGTTGTGTAGAAGTCCTACCATGGTATTTACACCTGACAATAAAATTGAATACTGATCTCTGCTCTTTCTGATATGTTTTGGTGTCTGTACTCATCAATTCATGTGTGTGCTTATCTGTCCTCTGTGCTTGGATAGGGAAAGGACAACTCCTTTCCCCATCCTCAGCACTCTTTGGACAGCTTTCAGAATATGGTTGCCCTCCTGTATCCCGTAGCACCTTCAGCTGTGCTCTGCACATGGGTATCATGTACAGTGTTGGGTTTGTGGGAATATTTGGCTGACTACCAAAAGTCGTTCACCTCCCCTTCTAGGAACTGCTCTGTAATGCATTTTGGGTCTTCCCTGTACTGTTTCAAAATCTAAGTTAATTTACTCTACTGTCACATTTGATTTTATTAGTCCAAGTTACAACTCCATTGTGGGATTTTGTAGCAGCAGCTGGAATAAATAGGTACTGGTGGAGATTCAGCCACAGCCTAATTCTTAACCAAGGGAGGGGAATCTCTCAGTACAGAAAGCATTGGAATATCCTTTTAGTTGCCGGGGTAGGGATATGTGCTGGATGAGGAGGACTGTATGGAAGCATAGGAGACAAAGGTGAAAGACTTTGTGAGTCTCTGGTTGTCACCCTGTCCCCACCACTATGCAGACACATCTGGAACAGACATGTTGCTATCACATGCCCTTCTGCAGACATGAAACAACAGCTGCTAGCCATGAAGCTTCATGGACCCATGCAAATAATTTGTCCCAGTCTTCTTGCGCTGGAGTACACAACTTCTGGTCCTAAATCCATTGCAGATTCAGGTTACTTGCCCTGTCTGGATGCTCATTATTTCAGACTGATAGAAGACTGATGTTGCCAGGTCAACAGTTACTTTTGTTACTGTGGTGGCTTGCTGCGCTACTGTGAAAGCTGTTTGTAATTGGGCTGGCTGTCTCAGAATACACCAGAATTACTAATTGACTTTCAGATAATGAGTTTCCCTGATTTATCTCATACTACTGACAGCACGAATGGTCAAAGTTAGCCTCTTAAAAGGAGCTAAAGAATGTAGTAACAAATGAGTACTGCTCTGCTGCTTTGCAGGACATGGTGCAATTGTGGGTAGGTTCATGTGCACCTAGTGCCTGCCATCAGGGTTGAGCAGCATGTGAGGAATTTACAAACTTACAGCACCTGCAACCTCATTTCCTCTTGGTGATTTAACCCTATTGGTGAAATGCAGTTGACAGTCATGATTTAGAAAAGGTCCTGTCCTGTGCTGCTAAGTCTAGAGAAGCCCTCCTCATGCAGCAAGGAGTCACAGAAAATCCAGTCCATCACTTGGTGGAACAGGATGACAGTAGAGTGCTCCTTTGTAATGATGAAGGCAAGATGGTGCTTCTTGCTGGTATGCTAAATATCACCCTTCCAGTCGTGGCTACCTGCCCTCATACAACACCTGCATGGCTAGGGACAGATGTTTTATGATGTTGGACTCTGTGGGCCACTGTAGTTGTTTTTTAGAACTGGAAAATGCCTGTGTCAGCAACTGGTCCAGAAAGACAGAGGAAATTGCTAATACTCTATGTCCTGATGCCCATGCCACACAGAGTGATTTTAATGAGTAGTGAACTAGTAATGCATGCGTTGGCTTGTGGATAGTGAAGTACTTCGGAACATATTGTAACTGATAGTTAAAAGGGCTTTACAGTATCTGCAGTCCATTTTTTTTTTTAAATTTCTGAGATGGTGGGTTGAGAAGGAGGTATTTTGTGGCTTTCATGCAATAAGACCTCATTTCTTTTTCAAAGTAACTCACTGTGCTTGCTGATTTGGGGACACAGACTCTGATTTTATTGACTTACATAGATTGCTTGCAGTTCATTTACCTTCAGTAAAAGCTTTTGATTTGATCACAGTTTCCTGTTATCTTAGAAATGGATGGATAATAAGGAATGCTGAAAGAACTTCAGAATGGTTCTCTTCTATGCACTTATGTTCTTTATAACTTAAAAATGCTGAGGTTAGGTCTGCTGGCAGCTTAATGAAAGTAAATGGTTGTCTCTTTTAACTACAAAACAAGAAAAGCTGAAGGCAACCTCTTTAGTGGTAACTGCTGCCTCTGGTGCTTTTTTGTTTTCTCTTTCCCTCCCATCTGTGATGAGAAATTATGTAGTGTTTAAGAGAGGGGATTTGCAGGTGTTGATGTTCCATGTAACTACTGAGAATTTCCCCTTCTGTGCATTGTGCCAGTTTTGGTGGTAGCTGGAGAAGGTGGAGAGGTAGGGATTTGTGGAGTTTATGTTTCTGATCTAGCCTTGGAAGGAAACTTATACTGCAAGACAAGGAGGGAGACCATACAGAGGAACAGAAGGCATGAGCTGGAACATATTACTACCCTAGTTTTCTAATTTCTTTTTCAGCATGATCTGCTCAGCAAAGACAGGTACATTTTTAAGGTACTTGAATGAAAAAAAGGTGGTCTTCCAGGCCAGTGGAGGAGTTTCCTGATTCTCTGTAAAAGAAGTTTTCCTGGAGAGGAGTAAAAGATGAAAGGACACTGACTTCAGCATAAGCCACAGAGCATCTCTTTTCCCTTGTTATTATTTAAGAGTTATCAGAGTGAAGAGGACAAATATTAATAACCTGCACCATGCAGGAGAAGGTCACTGATTTATCACCATTGACACTGAATATTCAGTAGTGTCTCTGTCCAAAATAGCCATCAATACCTTATGAGGAGACTTCCATGGGAAGATATTTGAAAGCATAGAAACAGGCTTGTATTGTTTCACTTCTGTCCAGCAAAGGAAATAGGTATTTTAAAGATGAAATCTCAATTTTATATTTCAGTATTCCTACACTGTAGTTCATGAAAATCCATAACAATGCATCAGAAAAATTACTCTTATGGATTGGTATATGGCTAAGCAAGCACAGGTAAAATTGATGAGAACCCACCGTGGCAATATTCAGGTCTTGACTAGCAGCCAGTTAGGGAGCGAGGGAAGTCTTAAAAGAACAGAGAGCCTGTCTGTTTACTTGCCATCTTCTAGGGGAATCTCCTTTTATGCCAAACTTCTTCTAGACAGCTGCAGATACAGCAAGCAGCCCTCATCAGATTGTACCTCTGTGAGCAGCAGTTGTCTCTTCTCTGTTAGCAACTCCTTCACATGTACAGCACAGCACTGTGCTGCACTGAGTGCTCCAAGGCTGCTGTGAAAGCCCTACTCTTGTTCCTCTCACCATGGGTAGAGGAGTGGAGCAGTGGAAGCTGGTGAATCTGGTGCTCAGCCTGGTAGAGCCCCATGGGTTGCCACACCTCCTCTTGCTGTTTTTTTCTTTTGAGCTGTTCAGGATGTTTGTGTTGCAGGGACTTGGTCTTGGGTCTGCCCAGGGGAGTGCTGACAGCTGGAATCAAAGTGCCCAAACGTAATCTCCAGGTAGCCACAAAAATAAGACTTTGTAAGTTTGGTACTTTGGGAATGTGTTCTCAGCTGGTAGAGCAAGGGTTAACCAACAGTGGGAAGATACAGAGGTCTGTGGCAGAAGGGCTTAGCCTGGTGGGAAGAGGAGGTGTTAAATTCCAAATGTGGTGCAGTAAACACCATCTAGCTTCTAGAGTGAAGACAGGAGAACTTGCAGAAGACCCAGAAGATAAACAGAGAACAATGGGAGGACTGTATGTGGAGCAGCCATGCAACCACAATACAGATTGGTCATGTAAAAATGGACAGTGGACACAAATATGTACCTGGAACTAGAGCAAAGCACACAAATCTGGGATGTCATCACCTCAGGAAAGCAGCACAGAAGCTTTCAGTGTGGATGAAAGTGACAGCAGGCTTGGATCCATATACATTATCACATACACAGCCTTTGGCTTTGGGAATTTGGGTTTGGGGTTTTTTTTGTTTTTTTCTCCTCACTGAAAATGGTTGTAATTTCACTTATATTTTTATTTTAGATTATATGTATCGTTTTTTTAAGATGAGGCAACTAAAGCTCTTCTCTGTTAAGTATCACTTTAATTTAAAACAGTATTTTGTGTGGGTGGGAGTATGTTCATAGTAGATTTTTCTTTAGCAAGAGTTGGATTCTTTTTGGTGGATCTCTAAGTAGATTTATTTTCTGATTATCAGACTAGTAGAGATATTGAGATCTGAGGACTAAGGTTTCTGAATCATACATAAATACTATTGAACAATATGTTATTCAGTGGTTCTGTTTCTTTAGTACCCCAACCTTACTTTTCAAAGGGGCTGGTAAAAATTGCACTCAATTGAAAATGTACTGCTTTAATGTATTTCAGAATTCAATGACAGCTAATGAATGTTTATGGAGACATTTCAGTTTATATGGTTAGTTAATCATATAATATTTGCATGCTATGTAAATGTTTTCCTAACAGAATTCAAAGACTTCCAATCACAACAAATAAACACTTTTTTTTTCTTAATTCTGGAGTTGCTTATGGACGGCTGTGAGTGTAGTGATTTGAAACTCTGACCAAATATCAAAAATTCCTACAAAGGTATAAAATATTTTAAGTGTCAGAATGTGGGAGGGTTTAGTTTGGGGTGGGACTGTCCTGAAGACACTGCTTTATCACCATTTTCTTTGGCATCATGCTGTTACTGGGTCATTTAGCAATGTGTTGTGAAGGCTCTGCTGCACTGTCCTTGGTTCTCCTTTAACACCATCAGGCACTGCTAAAATGGTTTTACTTAGAGTTTAGTGACATCTTCACAGCTGTTTAGGGTGGATAGAAAGGAGGGATGAGTTAGGCCTCTGATAAGTAGGTGAGAGCCAGGAAGCCCTCTTGAGCATTCTGTTCATGCCTAGTTCCTGTAACAGCCTTTCAAGGAGGATATTTCTCTACTCTCCTTAGCCCTGAGAGCATGGCTACTGTTTTTCTAAAACATTGGTGCTAGAATTGGCATGTATCCTTGAAGTCTGTTTGCCTTGTGTGCTGAAGGAACAGGCCTGAGCGAGAGGAGACCCCCCAGCACAGCCCTGTGTGTGTTGATGTTTTGAGGAGTGAAGAGACAACCTGGGCTTGGTAATCTCCACTGTAACAACTGCTGCCTGTTGCCTCCAGCGAAACTTAGTCCCATTTCCAGTGGTGTGTGCTGTTTCCAGCATTCATCTGTTTCTGACTAGAAAAACTCTAGCAATAATACCATCCAGATGCCCAGAAATTTAATTTGTTTTGTGGCCAGTTTAATAAACACCAGCTATTTCCATCTCTTTCCAAGTTTGAATGTCCTTAAATCATGTATTGCCCATTACTGGATAATACTGAACATTGAAGTAAGGCTGGGCATTTTGAGAGCAAAGACTCACTTTGGCATATGCACCAGAACATTCTGTTTGCATTTGGGGTTGCTGACTAGGATACACAAAAGGGAAAATAGATTGATAGTCAGAAAAATACATTATGTATAATGCTTGTATGGGACAGACTGAAAAATAATGAACAACATATCTTTATTAGAGAGAAAATATTTATTCAGAATTTTCCTTTCTGCAAGTGAACACCTCATGGTGGGAAAGAAAATAAATTATCGTTCAGAACTGAAGCATTTAGTTGCCTTCTGTTACATATCTGCTTATCAGGTTTAGGGCCCTGTTAAAATTGTTTTCAATGTCTTAGTTACTTCACAAGAATTACTGTTAAAATTTGCACTGCTCCAGAAGTTCCACTCAGAACAGTTCTTTC
Organism: Corvus kubaryi; assembly: GCF_017639235.1. Lineage (NCBI taxonomy): Eukaryota > Metazoa > Chordata > Aves > Passeriformes > Corvidae > Corvus > Corvus kubaryi. The sequence goes on from NW_024581127.1 coordinate 14,347,811, forward strand.
TTGTGAAAGTGGGAAGTTTTATCCATCTCTTCCACACCTAGGGGAGCTCTTTCCTAAGTTTCATCGTATCACCCACTCCAAGACTGAATCTAGCTCCTGTGGGATGCTCTCAACCACAACAATAAAGTTTTGGGGGAGGTTAGAAGGAGTCTCCATCTGAGGAAGCCACCAATGGGGAACACAGCCAGAAAATGAGTCTCTAGCATGTCAATCTTTGTTTTCTGTTTTGTGGCAGACTCAGAGTCAGCCATGGCTTTTCATGATGCATTAACCAGTTCCTGGTCAGGAATCATCTCTTAATGTAAGAATTTTGCCTGTCAGTTTGTTCTTCTGTGTGATAAAATTTCTCCAGAACCTGTGGCAGACTCCTTGCCAGTCCTCAGGAGTCTATTCCTGTAAAAAAAGATTAATCTTTCACTGTTATCTTCATGTTAGCAACTATGGACTGTCTTCTGAAAAGGAAGCATGAGTTTTCACCAGCTCACATTTAGAGTTGCTGTTTCTGAAATACATTTTCTTCTTTCTATTTTAATTCTCCAAGATTTTCTGAAGCAAAAATCCCTCAGACTACAGGAACCATTAAACTTCTGAAAAAAAAAGCAAAGAACTACTGAGTGGAATAACAAAAAAAATTTGTGTCCTCCTCAAACCTTTTAATGCAGACAGGCTGAGTGAAACAAAGTTCCTTTTCTTGCTTTAAAAATACTTGATTATTATGAATTGTTGTCAGTGTTAACTATGGACTTCAACTAACAATACTTACAGATTCTATACAGGGACTGCCAATTGCTACATTATTATGTAGACCTTATTTCTTGAAGTTATACGCATTATTCCGTGCCAGTGTGTCTATATGTTTGTGGTGGAAGGGAAGCAATGCCTCTGGGTGGCTGATGTGGTTGGAGTTCATCCTTTTATGTAATCAGAGAACTTATCTCCTTCTCTCTTGTATTGCAGTTTTACATCCTTGTGTGTCCTTCTGTTTCTTGAAGATGAAGAAAATGGTTGCATGTTTCTTTCTGCTATTTGCACATGCTCTGCTTTCCACTGTCATGGCAAAAGATCTCCCTGGAAGACATTTCACCCGAAAAAGGGATGTTAACACACAGTCTCTACTGGGTGAGTTACACACAAAATACCCCAAACACCACTACCAAAAGCTGTCTCAAATACAAATGATAAAAGGCATAAGAAGCTGGCCAAACCTTGGCTGAATTCGTTTATAATAAAAAGGAGATTTTTATTTGCCAGCAGGTATGTGATAAAGTTTGTTGACCAGGTAGCAGCTGTTAAAAGAAGGTGTTTACTTTTGGGGTACCAGATTTACTTTATGTAAGTGGTATGAAATAAATATTTGCTACAGGACTGTTGGCCTGAAAAAAGGAAACAACTTCATTTTCAGTGTTTAGAGAAAATACCTGCTGGTCCATGGAGGTTCTGTCAAATGTGCCTTTTACCATGCCAGAAAGTTTTAGCTGTCGATATGTATGTAATGTGCATAAAGATGATTGACTGGAAATCTGTGGCTATTGAAATGAGGCTTCTCATTACAGTACTTGATGCTAATCCTTTCATTTTTTCAGATTTATTTATAATGAGTAGCTTATTTTATAATGAGTAGGTTTTTTATAATGAGCTAATTTTTTTCTCTTTTGCCAAAAATCTTAGGACAGGGTGTATAAGTTTCATCTTGTGGGCTGTCATATTTTAAAACATAAGGTTCATCTCTCTCTTGTGGGTCATCACCTATGCATCACCTAGAAGTCAACTTTTTCATCTCCTAACAGTTTCTGACTTAGAATAACTGTCTTTTGCTAATTGTTTAAAGTAATAGCCAGGTTATGAAAACACAGTGTGGATGGGGTTTGGACACAGCCTGTCACTAGGGATTAATGATTGACATCAGTTGTAGATTTCATCAGATACCTTTCTCCAGCCACTGGGAGATGGTAAGTGGACTCCATAAAGATCATCTAACCTAAGTGAACATGAGGAATGTGAAATGTCCTGCAGAAGATATATTGGAAAGAAAGAAGAAGAAGGAAATAATATGGGAGAATGGGTGACAGAGAGGAGAGCACCAAGTTTTATCAGTGAAACATTTCTCTAAACAAAATGTAATCCTTTAAATAATGTAAAATTCCATAAAGTATCATTCACATGTGTTAACTGAAAAACACCAGTTTTCAGTTCCAATAGGACAAATTTAAAACAAAAGACAACAGATTTCCATTTCTTATTCATCTTCCCCAAAACTAATAGATGCGGTCTTGAAACACTTGGAGTTCTGCCACTGAAGGCCGAAAACCACAGCTCTGGAGATGTAATTCACAAAAAAACCACAGATATAGAACAACAAAGAGAAATGCCCACATTCACACCTTACTTATGAATCTCAAACTTTCTAAAATCCTGAATTCTGAAATGTGATTTATAGCAACTCTTCCCAAAAATTTTAGGGTTCCTAGCAAATACCCTAAGTGAGCTTATTATTTTAAGAAAGAAACTGCCTGTCCCTCTAGAAAATGAGTGCAAAGGCAAGGTGTTATGTGGAGAAACTGAAAGTGTCACATTTCTCAGTTGCCATTTTACCTGTGATTTTTTAAAATTCCTTTTATAGCCTCTTTTTCAAATTTAAATAGTGGAAAATATATGAAAGGTATTAGCACTCAGTATAAATCAAAATTTGTAGATTAAGTTATTTATTTCTTCTTTCAAAAGCCAAGATATTTCTGGTCCCTGTATTTGGAAACCTCTGGATCCCTACTCAATTTGGCATGTGCAGGATGCAAACAGTTCTGGCTAAAGGAACCTTTTCAAGACATTAAATGATGCAAAAAACTTGGAACATTCTGTGATCCAGCCCGTAAAAGTACGTGGCAGTTTGGAGTCAGACTCTTGGGCCTTGCATTCTGTTTCAAGAAATTAGGCCACTTGCTTCAGGTTCAGCAATGGATAGAAACAGCGGCATGGTAAAAACATCCCTCTCTGTGAAGAACAGAATGTAAAATGCCACTGTGCTGGAAAGCTGAGTGTTCCTTAAATGGCATGAGAAAGAACAGGGCCAAAACATGATCTCAGTGACATCAAGTCAATAGACTTAATAAAATCCCTCGGGAATTCCAGCAATTTCACAGGGATTAGAAGTTGTCACATTCTATATAGTATGTGTATTATAAGTAGTGGTGGTGATGATAATTGCTGCTGTTGTGTAAAGACTTGCTTGGCAGACAAAAGGGAGCAAAATAGCTGTGAAGAACCAACAGGTACCTGGAAAAGTAATAAAAGTTAAGGTTGGGGGTTGGGTTTTTTTTGGATGGAAGTCTTTTCAGGACTGAAATGAAGATTTATGCTATGTAAGTATAGTAGTATGAAAATAATTTTATTCCTTTTTTCTTAATTTCACCATTTTTAAAACAAAACTGTACTGCTGTGATAACTCTTTACTGGTAAAATACCAGTAGTGTCCATGTACAGAAGTAAAAGTCATTGCTCTAGGAAACTGACAAGTTAAATAAGTAAAATGAAATGGATGAAAAATTCTATGGGATTGTCCATATAGAGAGAAAGGTACTTTGAGATCCAGGTTTAGGAGGATTTAATTTTTCATCAGCCATGCACTAATACTTTATAGATTTCTTAAAAGTCTTGTTAGGTCTAATTGCCTATACATTTTAACAAAGTCTTCTGAAGGAATGAGCTATGTCTGAAAAGACATGTTTTTCTTATTCCTCAATTTTTCAACTGAATCTCAATGTACGCTGTTTTAATTTGGCAGGTCTTTGCATTGCTTATTGCTGTTTGAACCATTATTGCTATAGCTAATAACTTCTCTTAAAGAGCTGAAATATTTTGTTCAAGGATCTATTGAAAATAGAGTTTTTGGAACTCTCACTATGTGGCCCTTGAAAGCCAAACTGCTTTGCAGGTTTTTCTTTTATTAAACACTGAGTCAGACTTCCAAGTATTAAAAACTTGTCAGTTGTGCCAAATTAATTAACTTTTAACATTTTTTTAAATCTTTCTTGCAGCATATTAGATATGCATGTATTTCAAGTAATAAAAGAATTTGTATTATATTGCTAGAAGATACTGTTTTCATGCAGGTGTATTTATGTTTTAAAGGCTTGTTTCCATAGTTGTGCAAGATCTTGTGAAACAACAGAAAGAAATAGGATGGTCAGTTTTTCTTTTCTGTAGCAGACAACAGTTGCCTCTCCCCTTATGTGACATATGAACTAAATTTTGCCTTCTTTTTCCCCTCATCAGTACTTTGATCCAGAATTTGGATCAAATTTGCCTTATCCTGATTTGTGAAAGGAAAATAGTATTTTGTTTTCTTCTAAGGAAAAGCAGTAATATACTTGCTACATGGTTATAAAGATAAAATTATTTCTCTTAGATTAGCTGATTCCCTTCAGATATAATGAAGTGGACTTCTGTACCTAAACAGACTGATGAAGAGCTGGGTCAGTTGTCCAGAGTGGTGGTTTCCATACCATGTTTGCAAGGGCAGTCAGGGTACCACAGCACCCTTCAGGTTCCATATCTAGAAGCAACATGTGACCAGTCCTTGCAAGATATGGTGCTTTTTTGGTGTTTGAAGTTGTGGGGTTTTTATTGAAGCGGATTTTGGACTTAGGCCCTACTGCATCTTAATCATTTATTATAAAACAAAGCAAATCAAAATTCCTACATTATTAAAAAAAACCCACAAGTTTTTGTGTTTGCTTTTTTTCTTGATGACCTCTGTTCTTGTAAACTGGGCATGTATTTCATTTCACATGGGCATACTTCTTTGGAAAGATATGAAGTGAATGCATGAAAGCTGTAGTGAATACAGTGAAGGCTGTAGAATACTATTCAAAGCAATAGCATTCCTTCTGTTCCTTAGGAATATAAAACATGCAGCTACATGATTTTGAAAATAACTATGTAAGGAGAAAAGCTAGTTTAGGGGGCATTCCTTTAGCTAATACATGATACCAGTAGAAACTACAAAAAATTAACTGATACTGCACAAAATTAAAACAGAGGGGAAAGGAGGCCAAGAAGGAAATGTACTTGGCTCCTGTTCAGTGGAAGCTGCTGCAAAACACGAATACCCCTGTCGGTGTTAAATTACATTTTACAACAAAATAAACAATTATTTGTCTCTTGGTTGTATATGTGTGATTCCACTAATAATATGAAGGGAAGTAATAGGAACTACATGGAGCACTCACTAAATTTATGAATCACTTGCTACAGCCACTTAAAATTAATTGAAAGATTCTTATATCCAACCCAGTTCTTAAACTTGAGTTAACTTTAGGGCTTAAGACATTATCAGGTTAAACATTCTGAGTTATTTTAGCAGCAAATCAGAGGGGAAAGTATGTGACAAAAGTGAGCCCAACCCATGATGCTTCTGTGGAGCGCAGATAAGATTCCTGTTTAGTTTTGTTTAATTCGTTGTATATTTATACAGTAAGAGCTGGCCAGAGATCTCTAAATTTTTCTGATGTGGACTGTTAAGCCAATGTGGGATGCTTTCTGCTGTAAGAAACTCAGTCACAGCCTCAATGTATGTGCATGTGTATTATTTCTTCACATAAATGCAACCCTGCCAAGTTTTATGTCCTCAGACATAATCCTGTCGGAAAGTAGAATCATTGTAACTGAACTGCAATTGAAATCAGAATTGTGTCACAGTAACTATATTATGTATTAGACATACTGTACTGGTATAGTACTAGGGGAGATGAAAGCTCTTCTGTGCAGCAGATGAAGGTAGGAAGTAGTTGCAAATTACATCTTTTCAATTACCACATAATTAGTTAAAATATAAGCACAATCCTAGCCAAACTTTTGTAAGGGTACGGGGTAATCAAATACCTATCCATTTATTTACCTATCAACTCTCTATTCAAAACGTGAAGTTGCCATATAAATAGAAACATATTATGTTTTGAAAGAAAGCAAGCAAAGCATTTTACAGTCTGCAAAATCACCTGTTTCTTCCTTCTGAAGTGTGTAGATACATACTGCAATCTTTGTGCCTCAAGCAATATTAGTAATGGTGTGTTTTGCTTCCCAGTAGTGCTTGTTTCAATAGTTGAGAGGTCACCCATGAACTTTATGCTGACTCTCAAAACTTCAACTTTCATCTTAATCTCTGAGCTGTTGGCCCCTCCTCCATAGGAGCCGCTTTTTCAGATTCTGAGGTAGAACAGTAGAACACCCTCTCTCTGTGGCTTGGTTTGTGCTGAGGCTGTACCTCCCCAGCCCCTAACAGAGGTCCTGGAGTCTGAGAAAGAGGGATCTAATCAGCAGTCATATCCCTGCCCAGCCAGTTGTTCCCTGCAGCAGCTGTTATCCCTTAAACAGCCCCAGCTAATGAGCCATGAGGACTAGCTGTGACCATGACAGACCTCAGGGATTTATGTCCTAATCTGAGTATGCTCATCTGCAGGCAATTATCATGGAAATCAGAAAGTTTGCATTTTGGTTTGTGCTAGCAGTTTTTAACCACAGAACAACATTGTGCTTGCCAACTCTTGTATTTAGTATTCATTATTAATTTTCATGTGTCAAAATCACATTCACTTTTAAGCCACCTACAGGGTACTTCTGTAATTTAAGTTATATGGAATATAATTCAATTTCCAGCATCACAAGGAATTGTTTTGTATTTCTTTAATGTGTATTCCCTCTAACAAAGTCTTTTCCTCTTTCCTCCTTCCTCCTTCCTTCCTTCTTTCTTTGTTTTGTTTTCTTATTCTTTTAATTTGCCCTCTCCCTTTTTTTCTTCTTTTCCCTTTTTTTTAAAGGTAATTTGTAATTTTTCCACAGGATGAAAGAAATCTGCTGTTACAGAAAAAACTGAGTCATGAACTAAACATCAAGTGATCTTTGTATTTCTGAATTTGTTTGTTACAACCCCCACGAATTACTGTGAAATGCCATTTCTGTTTGAAAAAGAGTTTGTCTTGACAATAATTCAGTGAGGAAAATTACTGTGAGTAAAAAAACTGTTGTTATGTGTATATTCTCAAGGAGCTCAAAGCCTCCTCTGTGTATTATGTCTTGAAGAAAAATCAGGCCAAAAGAAAGAACCCTGATGTTCAGCAGTGTGCTGGTTTTGACTTCACTTTGAGCACTTTAGCTTAATTTAAAAAGCATGTATGTGCAAAATTAACTTGAAAATCTTGGAAACAGCATTTGCATGACTTAAGGAACATCTCATTTTATAGGCATGAATAGGTAATCAGACATTATTGTGGATGAAGAAAACACACCTTAAATTGCTCTGGAACCTTGAAGACACCATCTTATTTAAGTACTGCTGAAGTGGTAGAACTACTAGTTCGCCAGTGGACATGATGTCCCACATGTTTTGGGAGACATGGGGAATGGTATATAGCACAATCCCAGCATGCTGTTTCTGAATTTGTTCTGGAAAAGAATCTAATACTTAGACCGTTACCAATAGATAGAAATAGGTGGTTTCAGGTCAGCTGATCAATGAGTAATGTTGAGGTTGCTAACAGCTTTCCCTGTAAACAAAGACATGGGCAACTTTAAAAAAAAGTATGGATAGGAGTTTTTAAAATGTTAAGCTAATGTTGTGAAAGCAAGACACCACAAACTCACTAAAGTCACATTTTCCCCCTAAATTTTCTCTGCTGCTACTAACAATTGTTTACTTTCTGTATCTGTTCCTTCTCTAATAATTTCTGTGTCCTTCCAACGGCACCCCAAGTAGCTTAGGCAAGATAGGAGTCTCAGATCTTCAAGGAGAAAAATAAAAAGATCACCTTCTCCCATACAATCACCTTTTTCATGTTGGTTGTGATTTGATGTTTTGCAGGTGAGTGCAGGAAAAGACAGTCACAATTAGAGTAAGTGCTTCCAGGCTGCCTGTGGGAACAGGATGCGAAGTAGGATTAGTGTGTGTACCACAAGTTTCCCCATCATGGCTCAGAAAATTAATTCCTCATCTCTTATGGGTGTAAGCTATCCTTAGCCGAGAGCACATAACATTTGTTTCTGTCAGGAAGTGGTGGGTAGATGTTCATGTTGCCATGTGCCTGAGGATATCAGGATACTTTATCCCTCTGTCCAGGTGTTCCACTGCCTGCAAGGAAAACAACCTGCTCCCTGGTCCTCCTGACCATGAAAGCAGGTTTGACTGCTGTCAGGAAATGCAAGTTTCTATCTCAGAACAGCTGAAATAACCAGAAAGAGCTAAGAAACTTGAGGCTATCCCTACACCATGCTTTGGCTTCATACCAGAGACAGCACCAGTATTGGTAAAGAAATGAAGAAATACTAGGAGTCAGTTCTGGGACTCTGGATTTAGAGAGATTCAGTGTTAATAATGACCTTGTTATTTGGAAAAGCATGACAGGGAAGGAGTAGGAATAGTGACGTGAAATGAGAACAAAGTAATATACCCCCCTGCAGTGACTAATAATGAAGTATTTGCATGTAGAAGGAAATGTAAATCTCTGGACAAGAGCCTCCTGCTGTACAGTTCTCCCAGCAATTTTTGAAGTTCAGAAAAGATTTTGTCAGAGGCAATAAAGAAATGTCTGGAGGCTGTGTTCCATTTAGTGATTGTTCCCAGATGAAGAAATTTGTAAGGAAAGGTGGGTGAGCTGCCAAACTCATAATGAATGTTTGGGTTAGGGCCATAGGCCTGTGTGTTTGGGGAAAGATTCAGAGCAAGGATGGGGCCAGAGAGTACAGGGCAAGCCTTGGATCCAGGGCCTGTCCCAGAGCTGGGAAGAGGTGGCGTCACCTGCAGAACCACGTGCAGCATGTATGTGTGATAGGAAAGGGGTATTGAGCAGTTTCTAACATTTCCTTCAGGAACTATATTATGTCTGAAATGTACCATACCATACTTTGTCCATCTTTGACTTAAAATGAGAAAAAACCCAAAAGGAGTGGAAGCTAACTTGCTCAAAATGTCTCACTAGAGACAAGAAGTTCTTGGAATTACGGCTCTTCTTCATTTATTCTTTGCAACAATCATAACCACAAAATGTGTTTTCCAAAGCATTTTGTACTTGGTATGTTTATGAATGAATTGGAAATTTAGCTATTCTTCACTTGCATAATTGTGTGGCAAGAAGATTAAACCTTCTTGATGACCTAAGAAATCCTTCGGAGTTATCTGAGAACCTGTCAAACAAAGTCTTTCTGGCTGGATATTTAGCTAGGAAAAACCAGAATTCTGGACCTTAAGAAAAAAATATTTGACACTCAGCAAGTTCATACGTCTTTTAACAAATTTTGTAGGAGTTATGCAGAGATTTATAAGCCAAGAAGCTGTAAAAAGAAGACGGGCAAGTAATATTGAGGGCTTGATGGAAAATGAAATAATAAAATGTCAAAGAAAAAAGGTACATTTAGGAAGAAGTAAAATATGATAACTGGGAGAATAGTTTTCTCCCCCTTTTATTTAATGTTGAGTGAAGACTTGTTCTGTTACTCAAAGATAAAATCTAAAAATAAACCTGGTGTTGCTGCTGGCACTGTCACAGAACATGTAATTTTTGTGTATGCATTACTGGGGAGTGAGCTAAGAAACACAAAACATGAAAATTGCCATTAAAGCCTGCTCAGGCAATAATTTTTCTATGATCTCATTTTTTCTTAACTGATTTAATCCTTCCTTTTTGCTTGAATTGTTATACTCTATAACAAACATCTTTTTCATGGAGCTAATATTTACTTGTTGTAAATTACTCTTTCAATGTCTAAACTTTGCTGTAGTGTTTACCAAATTGAGCTAACCTTCTTTAACATTTATCCATTCTCATCTATTAGGATAAGGACCTACATAACCAAATAAGTAATATCTAGATTAAAAAAAAAAGAAAGTATTAAGGAGTCATAAAGATGTAGGACAAAACCAGAAAATAGCTAAGTCATTTTTAAACAAGCAGTTTTTTCAAGAGAACCAGCTTGCAAAAACTTTTGAAAAATCATCATCTAAAACTTGTGTCCTTTGAATGTGTTCAGTTTGAATATCCGCAGATGGAAATGTTTGAGGAAATGAAACAGTGCTGGGAACATTCTTGGGCATTGGAACTCCACCCTTACTGTTGCTGTTAAATGGCTGGAGCTGTCTCTGGCCCACAGTGACTAGCAATCTCCATGCGTCGTTCAGAAGGTACAGACAATAATCCCTACAGGGATTATTCCCAGGAGGCCTCTTGCATACAGCCACTCTGAGCAGAAAGGTGAGTTTAACACCGTGGATGCAGGCCAGCTGGCCTCTGAGCTTAGCTGGTACCTTAGACTGCTCTGTGGCACTGAGACCAGTGGTACAACGTGGCCTGCTTCTGTGCTGGGGAACACCCTGAGCTCACAGACCAGTTCCATCCACATAGGATGGATCCCTGGCTCATGCTGCTTCCCATATCATGCCTGAGAACTGCTTGAGAAAATGTGAATTGTCCTCAGACAAGAGTATCAGGAACAGTTCTAATGATTTAACAGCCTAGAAGAGTCAATTCCAATGCCCAAGAAAGCTCCCTAGTGCTACTTTAGTTGTATTAAGGGAATGTAGCATTACTGAAAAATAAGACGAGAAGATAGAAACACACTCTTGGACACAGACCCTGTGTGGGTGAGCAAAATCAAAACAGAGCCAGCTTTGTCAAAGCCAAAATAGGCTGAGCATAATTTGCTTTGAGAAAGGAGTAGAAGGAAACCTGCAGTCATCCGATAAAATGACTTAACAGAATTTTCAACTTTAGAGGAAATTAAGATGCTCAATATTACTTTAAGCTTTGTTTTGTGTATCTCTCAGTAATTTGATCCCAGCTGGATTCTTCCCAGTAGAACTGAAATTTCCTTGCATTGTTAGTTGTCCAAAGGTGGCATCACTGTAACTGTCATTTACAAAGTGGATATTGAGTAGAGAAGGAGAACATATTTACTACTGAATTGATCTTTCCTTCTGTCTTTGTCTTGCCTCTCCTGGCTTCCCCTTTGGATAATACAACCCATACTGAGGGGGTTTTTTTAACTTTTGTGTTGGCAGTACAAGACCTCTGCTGACTTAGAAGTAGGTTTATGGATGAGTAGCTCTTTTCAATGAGTATGTCAATTTTCATAAGAGTGAAGGGGAATTACTTTTAGTTATGAAGATGTTTGCCAAAGTTGTGAGAAAGTTCCCTGTTTAAAATGAGAGCTGGTCAGAGGAAGAGATTATAATTCACAGGACAAATGGAGAAGCATGTAACTGCTAAAAAGCTATCACTGAAAATATATCTGAGGGGATGAGTGTTTAGATCTGTTAGTCGTTACTACTGATTGCCACTCCTCAAAATACCACCAAGCTAGATTTTTTATCTTTAGAAGAGTTACATTTTATTTTTCACTGAGCCCAAGTTAAACCAACTTTAATAGTTACAGAGTTTTAAAAAAATTCATACCAAATAAGAAGACAAAGATTTTAAATACATCGTGATTGGAAATGTGTGGTATTTCTATAAATAGAACTTTGAAATATACTGTGTTTCATTCAGATGAATAGATTTTTCTGAAGTAATTCAACACAATGTCATGTGTTTCTGGTAGTACTATCCACCAATGCTCTCCAGGCTTTTTCCCACCAAGATTCATTCCAGACTTCAGAATAGAGAAAAATGAGTCTCTTCAGACTGGGATCCAAATCTTTATGTTCCAGTTAAAAGGATTCAACACCATGGCTGTAGTTTTGACTTGTTTTCACAGAATCACAGAATGTGTCATGTTGGAAGGGAGCACAGTGGATCGGTCATCTGGTCCAGCCTCCCTGCTCAAGCAGGGTCATCCCAGAGCACATGGCACAGGGTTGTGTCCAGATGGTTCTTGAATATCTCCAGTGAGGGAGACTCCACCACCTCTCTGGGCAGCCTGTTCTGGTGCACCTGCACAAGTAAAGAAGTTTTTCCTCATGTTCAGGTGGAGCTTCCTGTGCATCAGTTTCTGCCCATTGCCTCTTGTCCTATTGCTTGGCACCACTGACAAGAGCCTGGCTCCATCCTCTTGACACCCTCCCTTCAGAGACTGATAGACATTGATGAGGTCCCCTCCCAGTTGCCTCTTCTTGTGGCTGAACAGGCCCAGCACCCTCAGCATTTCCTCATAAGAGAAATGCTGCAGTCCCCCCATCATCTTTGCAGCCCTCCTCTGGACCCACTCCAGTAGCTCCATGTCTCTCTTGTACTGAGGAGCCCAGAACTGGACACAGCACTCCAGATGTGGCCTCACTAGGGCTGAGCAGAGGGACAGGATCACCTCCCTCAGCCTGCTAGCAATGCACCCCAGGATACCTTTGGCCTTACTGGCCACAAGAACACACGGCTGGCTCATGGATATTTCATTGTCCTCCAGGACCCCCAGGTCCTTCTCTCCAGAGCTGCTTCCAGCAGGTCACCCCAGCCTGTACTGGTGCCTGGGGTTATTCCTCCCCAGGTGCAGGACCCTGCAGTTGCCTTTGTTGAATTTCAGGCAGTTCTTCTCTGCCCATCTCTCCAGCCTGTCGAGGTCCTTCTGAAGGGCTGCACAGCACTCTGGGGTATCAGCTGCTCCTCCCAGCTCTGTGTTGTTGGGGAACTTGCTGAGAAGGCCTCTGCCCCTTCATCCAAGTCACTGATGAAAAGTTAAACAATCCTGTTACCAGTACTGAACCTTGGTAGATGCCACTAGTAACAGGCCTCCAACTGTACCACTAATTAGGACTCTGGGATCTGCTGTTCATCCAGTTCTCAAACCACCTCTCTGTCCACTCACCCAGTCCACACTTCCTGAGTGTGCCTGTGAGGAGGTTGTGACAGTGTCAAAAGCCTTGCTGAAGTCGAGGTAGACAGTATCCCCTGCTCTTCCCTCATCCATCCAGGCAGTTGTTTCATCACAGAAGGCACTCAGGCTGGTCAAGCATGTCTTACCTTTAGTGAATCCATGCTGAAATGTTTTAAGGGAAATAAAATAGCAGCCATTTTACCCTTCTCCCTTGTCTGTCGTTCCCCTCCTATGTACACACATATTCTTAGCCTTTTTTTCCGTAATTATCCTCCTTTCCTCTTGCTTTGCTCCTACAAATGATAACTTAGAATTATCTTTGTATTGCTGGAATCATTCATGTTATATTAGTAAAGATAATTTGTAATTTTATATATATATAAGGATAATTATAATTAAGATAATAAAGTTGAAAATAGTTATGTCAGGATATCTGTATCCCATTAGAACTGGAATTTTGTTTCTGGTCAGCTTGGCTTATATTCAACCTGCTCTGATTTTGAAAGAATAAGCAACCCGAGCATATTCCTACGCTTATGAATAAAGCTGTACTGTAGACTGCACATTAATAAATCCAGGCAGTCATTTTTATTGTCATTAAAGAGCATTTTTATTCTATGCCAACAACTGTTCTTCGTAATCTATGAAAGAGGCTTCTGAGTTAATGAGTGAAAACAGGCATCTTTCTCACCCCCTGCCTTGGCAGAAGTGCGTGATGAGTGTTCATCAGCAGTCACAAGTGAACTTGTTTAAAGGCCAGTCTACAGACAGATGTTTTTCCAATTGAGTCTTTGATTGGCCCACTTGTTCTGGTGCAGTATGACATGACCTTTGATTATACAGTCAAACACTACTTTTCCACCAAACATTTGCCTCATTCACTGCACAAGATGAATGACAGTGCACTGGGCATTGAATTGGGTTCGGCAGTAAGGGAAACTACTGATTAGGGGTGTTTCATCTTAGTAAAATGAGGATGCCACTGAGGTCTGATGAACATTCTTGCCATCTTTAATCTTTCAAGCCAGGCATACAAACACAACTAACAACCTCACAGGTTTATTCATAGCCACAGGAATTTGAGAAGATGGGCAGATACAATGATTGAAGCCATAGGTCTATCTAACCCTGTATTTTGTCTCTGACAGAGGTCAAAAGTAGATGCATGTGAAATAGTTTAAGGACAAGAAAATGCCACCTGCAGCTATTTTTTGCCGTGCTTTTGTGACTCGGGGATTTCCTAAATTGAAGGAGTCTTTAATATACACATTAAACCTCTGTTGATTTCTTTTCATCAGCATCCCATCAAAGTCCTTTTAATCTTTTTCCATATGCTGTCTTCTTCTGTGGCAAGTCTGATAGGTCACCTCACAGGCTTGCCTTAAGCCTGCCATGTGCTGGCTTCCTGTGAATGGTCAGTCCCTATCCCCTATTCTCATCATCCAACTCACACATATGTCTCATGTTTCTCATATTCTGTTAGAAAAAGATGATGAGCAGAAGCCAGAGGACGTAGCCGTGGTCCCAGAAAGCTCGTAGGATGCCTAGAAGGCAGCCAGCCTTCACTTCTGCTGTTATCCTAGCTTGGCCCAGCTGTGCAATTGTCAGATATAGACATATACTCTGTCCGTAATACTTCTGCTTCAGTGGCTCTTGGAAAAAAAGACTTCTGATGGCTGACATAGATTTCATGGAGTGTTCAGTATGAGTGTTTCTTTGGCCAAGTGGAGTGCCACTGTTGACAACAGGATTTTCTCTCTGATGCTGAGCTAGTCCAATACATGAAACTTTTCCCAGATGAGTATTAATTACATGTTTGAAATCATGGCATTTGAATTGCAGGACTGCTAAGCACTCACAACTGCAGTTGACATCACTGAGACCTGTACTTTGTACATGCAAAGTGCTGCTTACTGCCAACTTCCTTGAAAAATCAGTCCCTTCAGGTCTCTTATCACTCAGTGCAATTAACAGATGCTTTTGACCTGTATTTCTTTGTGTTCTGTTTTCCCTGTTTCTAATGAAATACCCCTCTGACTTGTCACAGTATTAGATTTCTAAATTCTCAGGCACTGCCACACAAAGCATCACAGTGCAGCCCACTTAAATAGTTAACTATGTCATTCAGAGGGGATTTCCACCTGTACTAGTTTGAAAACAAACCAGTGGGAGGCACTAAGTCAGAATAA
>NW_024581127.1:14362795-14399845 GCF_017639235.1 Corvus kubaryi
TCAACGGCTCCTGAGGATGGTAATAGAATACACTGCAACCCAGGACACCACCCTTCGTGGGGAATGAGGTCAAAATCTCAACAATGGCACAACAGGGTAACGCACAAGTACCTGAAGAGTGACATTTGACAAGGGCATGTAGTGGTAGGACAACAAGTAATGAACTAATAATAAACTAGAAGAGGCCAGGTTTAGATTAGGTATAGGGAAGAAATTCTTTACTCAAACGCGTTGCCCAGAGAAGTTGTGGATGTCCCAGCCCTGGCAGTGTTTAAGGCCAGGTTGGATTTGGCTTTGAGCAACCTGGTTTAGTTGAAGGTGACCTTGTTCATGGCAGGGGTGTTGAACTACAATGATCTTTAATGTCCTTTCCAACCCACGGTATTCTCTGATTCTATGATTCTATCTCCCCATTCCACTGCCATTAATCATTTTGGGCACTTATTTCACGCATGCATGCAAAAAAGTACATATAAGGATCAAGTAACAGGCAGCTTCTGTTATTTACTGGAGAACAAACTTATATTGCCCAAGTAGCCTTAGTTCTGGTATCTTCTGTTTTTCCTGAATTTTCCCAGCACTTGTCAGAGTGTTTGTTTAGGCAGTAAACTTGAACCTATTTGCATTTTGAAATTGTAAAGTATTTTTGTTTGCATTTTCCTTTTAGAAAACCCTTGCAACAACAAACATCTGGACCTTGTTTTCATCATTGACAGCTCTCGCAGTGTGCACCATTACGACTTTGAAAAAGTGAAGGAGTTCATTTTGACCATCTTGCAGTTTCTGGACATCAGCCCTGACACCACGCGCGTGGGTCTGATTCAGTACGGCAGCACCGTCAAACAGGAGTTTTCGCTGAAGACCTTCAGGCGGAAGCAGGATATCGAACGAGCAGTGAGGAGGATGATGCACCTGGCGACGGGCACCATGACTGGGCTGGCTCTGCAGTATGCAGTGAACATCGCATTTTCAGAGACAGAAGGGGCTCGACCTCTGAGGCAGAATGTGCCCCGAATTATCATGATAGTGACAGATGGGAGACCTCAGGATCCTGTGGCAGAGATTGCTGCTAAAGCACGTAACTCAGGAATCCTAATTTTTGCCATTGGAGTGGGAAGAGTGGATATGAACACTCTGAAGTCCATTGGGAGCGAACCACATGAAGAACATGTGTTTCTGGTTGCTAATTTCAGTCAGATTGAAACACTGACCTCTGCCTTCCAGACTAAACTTTGTGGTAAGATTTTTATCTATAGATTTGAATACACAGATGAAAGTGAAACAGAAAAAATATACATTATAATTAAACTTTTTTTTTTTACATGAAACCTTATCTGTTAGAAAATATATATTGAAGTATATATTGGCTATATACTAGCCAGATAATATCCAGAACAGCATTCACACGTGGGGAAAACTCATGCTACAGTTAAGTGCTATAAAATGTGACGTAATTCCTCGTGCTCATAAGCAGTTAGGCAAACACACGTATCATGATTTTCCTATTTATTGCATAATAGCATTAAATTTACGATCTCTTCTCTTTGAATATTAGATAAGTTGTTTCGTCTATTCATTTTAAATGTGATCTCCCTTAGTAGTGAAACTTTAAACTGCTTAACAGTCTTTTGGCTATTTAAAGATTCTTGAGAGTCCACGGATTCCTCTTCCGAAACTTACATACTAATTCTAGGCAAAGAATAATTTCTGTACATGCCTTGTGACTGAAAGTGAAACACAGACATGGTAGTGTTTGTATTCCATCTATTTTAAATACAGAAAGTTATGAAAAGCAATTACAGTGATATTATTCATTCATACTATAAAGTGAATATTTTAATAGGTATTAATTTACAATAGAGATATCACTTCCATCTGTAATTCCCTGATAACGAATTACCTTTTGCAAATATTGTGGCATTTGTAATTAATTTTATATTAATCTGTGTACTTAGTAGACTTTTGTTTTTTATTTATTCCTGAGATAAGTAGGAAAGTATTTCATAAAAATTTGGTGTTAAGCTGATGAATTTTCAATAGAGTCCAGAAAAAGAATGCATGGTGAGATTAAATGCTCACTCATCTCTAGGAATGCTTTTGCCAGAAAAGAACTGAAGCTTATTGTAAGGGTAGTCTGGAGAATTTTCCTTACTTGATCTTTTCCAAAATTGTTTCAAAGAGCAGCTGAACTGCCTCAGCACAAAACACAACAACACAGACATTCATCGATAATAGATTTTTTTCCTGTTTCTTCCTTGCTGTATTGTTAGCTGGTGTGGTAGGATATATTTAAAAAACAAGAAAGAGTAAACTAATAATGGATTCAGAGTTTAAATGGAATGAACAGCAAATGCTGATTTTTAAAGTCGTGTTTTAGAAACAAATCCAGTCAAAATACCATTTCTTTATGTTATGGTTGGTTTGGGGTTTTTTGGGGTTTGGGGTTTTTTTTCTGTTTTTGGTTTTTTGTTTGTTTGTTGGTTGGTTGGTTTTTTTGGGTTGTTTTGTTTTTTGCTTTTTGGTTTGTTTTTTTTCTGGCTGGGCAGTGTCCAAGAAATTTATTAGAGTTTTTTAGCTCACTTTTAATCAAATACATGTGTTCTTCAGTAAAGCCAACCTCCCACTGCAGATGGAGGAGTATGGAGGTGACAAGGGTAGCGGTTGCCTCCTGCTCCAGGGAATGCCTCCCCAGGATTTGCTGTGCTGGAAATTCGAAGTGAGATCCTTAGACATATTTAAAAATCCAGACCCAGATTCAACAGAGAGTTTAAGCTGTTAGATTCATATGGATTTCATCATAAGGTACTAAATTGCAGATAGGATCCATACCATTTTATTTGTTCTCAACTGTGAAGCAGCATTCAGCTTGCTGAATTTCAGGAGAGTAATCATAGCCCCTGCTTCCTAGAGCACCTACATTCCTCCTAGGAAATGTGGTTAGTTTAAGTCCTCCCACTTGTGGACCCAGAGGAAATATCATTGTAGCTGAATGGAACATCTGGACACCTTGTTGCTTTGCTAAAGCAATTGAAGTCACCCCTCTGGTCAAGTCTCCTGGAATGCTGTCTGCTGGGCTTCATGCTGTGGGAGAAGACCTTGGCCCCTGAGCTGTCCTTGTGTCTGAATCACTCTTATGTCTGTGGGAATATGTCTTCGTGGTTCCTGTGATGACAGTAGAAAACCATGGCCAGATGATGAAGCTCTGTGGGGGAGATGAAAAGTAAGCCAAATTAACCACTATTTACTACTGGGTGGTAGAGACTACTAAGTACCTAGTACCTGTATTCTCAAAAGAATCCCTGTAAACTGGATGTGCTCCATTCCATTAAGTCAGAGGTTCCCTACAGTTGCTGCCCCTGGCTGCTAAAGATTTGGGGATGTCAGAAACACCAGTTGAAGCCAGGACCTCTTTTTATTACTAGTCAGCAAGGTAAAACAGAAGCAAAGAGTATTCTGAGGGGTGAGAGGCATGAAGAATAAGACAAGAGTTGAAAATGCAGAAAAATATCGGTGAAAATGGGAACAGAATCCAGGAAAGGAGGTGGAGATTAGAAGAAGTGTGAGAAAGACCAAACTTGGGATGGAGCAGTCAGGGGCAAATAAAGTCTTTATTATATTCCTGTAAAGTAGATAGTGGTGTCATCCCCATTTTACATTGGGAGAATGGAGGCACAGAAACAGGGTTAAGTTTGTCAAAACCACCCACTAACTTTAAATATTTGACTCAGTGCAATCCCTCATGTGATTTTCGGGGGCATTGAATGTTTTTGGACTAATACAACATGTTATTCACAGTTCTACAGCCATCACTTGCATGCTTGCAAATACAGAGTCAGGTGTCTCTATCTGAACAGATACAGTGTGAAGGCTGATTGATGTTTTCTTGAAGATACTGATATTGTTGGCTTGCCCAAAATCCAATAAGGACCCTGTGATATCAAGATAAAATCTTATTCACAACAAGGCTTGTGTTCAGATTCCTTAACTATGAGATCACCCTTTCTATTACTTCAGTCCTGCCTGTGACCACCAAACAGCTCCTGTAACAGATGAGGCTGCAGAAATCATTCAGAGAGCAGACTCCACTACAGAAATCGGACTGATGACCAGAGTATCACTGCTTGTAAATGGGTGCGACAGAAACACGTCAGAACATGTACACTATACTTGCATAGTAGATGGGAAGATTGGTAACAGACGGTAAAAACGTATTCTCAGAAGGAACTTGAGTTACTGGGTCTCCTGTCATTGAATGCTTTCCTTTTCAGAATGACAGAAAGATGAAAAAACAAGAAGTTGAAGTAGGTCTGTATTCACATAAATAAAAGTACTTGAGAAGTTTTATTATGGCAGAAATTTGTGAGATCCAACAAGCTGATTAAGAGATTAGGGAATTGTGGTGCTTTGTGTGTTAGCAATAAATACCTAACTCTTGTAAACATGCCAAAGAGCAGATACATAGTGTATATATCTTAAAATCATATGTGGGTTTTTTCCACAAGTACCACACCTACCACATTAAGTTATTTAGCAGGCTTCTGTTGTGGCTTCTAAAAGATTACTTTTAATATCTATTCCATAAATGTTGAGCTTTGTCGACCTAGCACATTAAGGAGCACATCAATCCCTAATTGCTGTTGCAAAATAGATAATTTTCCACACAGTGTTCTCTGAGAAGTAATTCACCTGTATTTTATAGAGATTACATACAAGCAATGCTGCAGTGGAAAGAAAACATCAAGATTTCTTAATCCCCAAACACTGACCTGGAGAAAATTAGTTCAACAATGAATTTGACTGAATGAGCCTCTATTCTTTTTCTCTTTTATTGTCTCAGTCTGCTGCATTTTAATACTTGCTATTAGAGACATAAAATACAAACAGAACAAAAATAGAAAGACTTACAATCTGGAGTGTATTTCAGCCCAGCTCCTGCTTAATGAATCTTGGAGATACATGTCCTCAGTGTCATCATGTATTATTTGCACGTTCCTCAACATTAATAACTAAGCAAGCAAAATAGTCTCTTCATTAAGTTGTTTTTAGTCATTCTTCTTCTTTATTATTGGGTGCTGCGTGGTGATTTTCTTCAGGCAAGAAATTGAATGTCCTCTAAATCAGCTTACACTTAAATTACACTTATTTTCTTAATTTGACTATGATAGGTTTGTTTCATTGTCTTTGTAGGATCACCAAATAATTCATTTTTTCACATACTGTCTTGTATATTTTTATTTTCTTAAGCTCTCATTTTTGTCTTTACTAGCAATACTGAATTTGAAATTTCTAAGTTACTTCAGTAAAATTTTCTACACCAGTTTTTTTTTCCAGTGGCCACAAGTAATTAAGACCAGCACTTAGTAATGTTTTCCTTTTTTCTTTCAGTGCCTCATATGTGCAGTATAGTTGAGCACCACTGTGATCACTTCTGCATAAACACCCCTGGCTCCTACCTGTGCAGATGTAAACAAGGATACATTCTGAATGCTGACCAGAAGACTTGCAGCAGTGCGTTATCTTTCTTTTCTCTTTCATGCTGCTGAAAAGTGCTTAACATCACTTACCCTTTCTGCTGGGCTCATAAAGAACTGAGCTCAGTAAATAATTAATGTTAATCATCAGAAAGTGTCTGGAAAGGTGAAGTTGTAATTCTTTTTCTTGCTTTGTGTAAGTGAAGTTCTTACAAATCTTTCTGAGATACATCAAGCTAAATTTTATACACAGCTCTGCAGAGGTACACTGTAACTATATGAAATTGCATTTGAATTTTATTGGTATATTAAGTTCAACAATGAAACAACAACCAAATAAATAACTTTAGCATCGCAAATGAAGTTAATTTAGATACTTTACTAACTTGTCCAGCTAGCAACAGTACTAAATAGTACAGAAGGGTGCAATAAGCCCCATACTAGAAAGCTGTGAAATAACTTGACATTCTGAAAAACTCTTCTGAACTGCTGCTGGAAATAGAAGGGTTTGCAACGTTTCAGAAGTCTTGCTTATGCTCTCATTCCTCTCTTTAAAAGTGTTGACTTTTTTCAGTTTTTAGCAATTAGCTGTATAGTTTTTAATAACAAACTTTATTTCACTTTAATTTTGATCTTCATGATCGGTATTTTGTTAGTCCATTTTAACTTGCTTCCTAGTAAGTAACAGCAATTTACATTAGAGGGATATGCCCAAATTATTTCTGTATTCACCTTACTTTAAAGAAATTATGTAACGCTATCTTTAATTACTTGTGGAAAATGTATTTGCTAAAAGTTCAGGTTTTTATCACACAGCAGTGCATGGATTCAAGTGGAAGTGCATAGATTCAAATTAAAGTTGCTAAACTGATTTTAGACAGAAGAAAAATTTTGGAAAACGTCTATTCAAGAAGCTGTGGGAGACAGTCATCGTGAGAGCATAGGATGTACCTCTTACAATCTCTAATTTAGAACTAAGGTGAAGACTGCAGGCTCAAATCCTGTTCTTGTATTTGATCTTCTGTATCTCAGGAGAGTACCATAAAACTATCAGGTATCTTGAGATTAGTGGATTCTTAGTCTCTCTTGCTTAGAGCTGTGTTTCATATCAAATACTAAGCACCAATGAACAAGTGAGGGTATGTCAGTATGTCACCTCAGAAGGTGATTCTGCAGCCTGGGGATTGGACTCTTTACGTGTGTAGTGGGATACATGGTTTCGGAGCCTCAGTAAATAGGAATGGGATCTAAATAATGTCAGCTCCGGAGAGATCAGGATATTCTCACTCCTGCATGGAAGCATCTTCAGACCCTTTGGGCTACAGCAGGAAAACCACTTTTGAGCTGTTCACCTTCTATGCTGTTGAGCTGTGAGAATCTGTTTTCTATTCCTTCTCACCACATCCTTCACCAAATGTAGACATTTGTCATAAGCATTTCTGTGAATTACAAGGCAATGTGTTGCATTAAATGGAAAAAATGTAACACTTTATTTTTTCACTTCAGTGAAAAAACTTTAACACTTCAGTGGTTTTGTTTCCTGTAGAAGATGCACCAAACAAAGAAAAAAAAAAAGAGTCCAATCTGGAATATTTCCTAATAATTATTTGGTTTAGTAACTCAGCCAAGACAAGAATACTGACCAGGACATTTTTCGTAGAGCCTATTTTCTCTGCTTCTGCATGTTTGCTATAACTCATCAGAAAGAAGGTGGTCATATGATGTAATCATCATTACAAATGATGGCTCCAACTATGTAATCACATTTCAGTAGTATTGTTATTGTCTAACCTTTTCTCTTCATTGTGTCCTTCTTAAAATGCTTCTTATTTAAAACTTTTGTATTCTTTTAAACCCTCCACATGCAGTTAAATATCTTAAAGAATTTTAACAAAGAATTTTTTTGAAATTTATTTGAAATTCAAAATTTTTCTTCTTTTTTAATTGTCTCTCACACATTGTCCCAATTCTCATCCCTAACATCAATTCTGGCTTTTTTTTTTTTTTTTTGTGAATAGATTTTTAAAAATTAATAACAAGTATGAAAAATTCTTCATTGTCTCTTCTTCTTTTTACTCTGTTATATTTCCATAGTTTTTCTCAGCCAGTAGTTTAGCATTTGGGCACTGCACTGCTTCAAATACAGGTTAATTTCCAAGAGCTTTTGAATTGTGTGTAATTTTTCTGCTGGTGACCCATGCACAGTAGACCTCAATATGCTCCCTTCCTACAATTTTTCAAAGCCCTTTCCTGCATTGCTTTACCTTCTTTTTTAGCTATGATTTCTATTAGTTTTCCCCACTTACCCGTCACACATGATTTCTTTGTGTACCTGCTTTGATCATCAGTCAGATGATACCAGATTGCAGTTTAAGCAATATGAAAGGGAAATTAGTCCTTCAATGTGTTTGTAGCCTTTGGGTTTTTTACATCACCAAACTATAAACTAATTCTAGCAATTAGCACTGGAAATCTGAGAGTCATCAAAATGGCCTTAGATGTGCTAGGATGGTGCAAATCATTGGTGAAGGAGAGAGATGATGCAGTATCAGTCTAGAGAAGGTCAAACCATTACATCTAAAACCCGCACAGAGACGTAACAGAATTCATGAGGTTAGGGAGCCAAGCCTGGACAAAGGGGACACCTTAGTTCTGGAGGTAGGGGAACCGCAGCAAAAGAAAAATGCACGGTCTGTGAGTATTTTAGTTACCTTCACTGGCTGTTAAATGCCCACAAGTGCACAGAGACAATAGATTCCTCACTTGACATCTAAGTAAAATAAATCTTCATCATGTTTATGCAAAGTACAATACATGATCAACATAAACCAGATTTATTTATCTAAGGTTTGGATGTCTTCAGCAGCTCTTCCATGAACAAATACTTTCCTTATATACATAATTTAACACTTTCTGAATTAAATAATGCAGAAAAGATGAGTGGTATGTACCTAGTGTTATACTCTCTTTTCATTCTTTTTGTACCTAAAGTTAGACTCTGTTTTTATTCTTCTGCTCCCTTTTTTTTTTAATGTTGTGAGAATAAATGCTATCAGTACGCAGTTCTTAAAAGCCCTTAACCAAATGGCTTCAATCAGTAATGAACTGACAACTTTGCTTCAGGCTGGGAAATGGTTTGTGTGTTCAACATAAAATATTCTTACATTTGTTTAATTATGATGCTTTTGCATCCATGAAAGGATGCTCCTTTCGTGTACTGTGGTCTAACTTTTCTAGAGAAGAGTGTTTGTGTCAGATAATGGGTGTTCTTTACTTATTACACTGTATTTGTTTGTTTAACTAATCTCTCCCATTCTTCTCTAGAGATGCTCAAATCTTACATTAATAAACAAAATAATACAAAAGAGGAATGTAGCTGAAACAAGCTGGAAAATTATCTGTTTGTGGCTGTTTACACTGGAACAAAAGAGTTAAGCGACTGTTTGTGCTGTTCATCATGCCGCTTGATATGAAGCAGACAGCTATAAAAGAAAATTTGGTTTTGCTTGGCTGATTTCCTCAAACATGTTCCAAAAGCCTATTTTGTAGATGTAAATGACCATTATGTGTTGAGCAGTCTTTGAGCAACACAAAGTACTCTGCTTTCCAGAGCTTTCGCTGGGGAAACTTGGGGTTCTCATAAAGCTTTGGTCCGTTAAAGAGAAAGCCCAGTGTGCTTGATTTGGCTAGGTGCTGAACTGACCTCTTTTGTCATGGTAATTTTTTTTTATGAGATCTTCTGCATGGAAGGGGTAACTTGCTATGGTATTTACATAAAACTGAAAAATTCTAAAACTCAGAAATGAAATATCCCCAAGTTTTTTGCTGTTGTGTTTTCCTTTTCTTTCCTTTTCCAACCTTGTCATCATTTATCTGGTTATGCAAAAAAAAACCCCAAATATACACAAATAAACCCAATTATTTCTCTTTTTCAAAAAAAATCCCTGAAGAATGCCCTTTGAACTTTTTAGAGAAACATACATCAAGCAACTCTACTAGGCACCATTGATCCATTAATAGTCATTGCCTTCAGCTGAAGGGACAAGTGCTTCAGCTTTGAGTGACTGATCCTATTGGCTTTCAGTGTTTGATGGAACATTAGCATGATCTGTGTTAAAATGAGCTCATCTCAAAAGAGTTGTCCATAGCTTCCTGCAATTTATTTTTGATCTATAGTCTACCTGTGCATTGTAGAAGGTCAAAGAATTTCATACTCATGCAATTATGTGTTGTAGCTCAGGACCTTTGTGCTGTGGAGAAACATGCCTGTGAGCAGATTTGTGTGAACACACCTGGGTCCTACGTCTGTCAGTGTTATGAAGGGTATGAACTTGATGCAAATGGAAAGAATTGTGTTGGTGAGTATGAATTCAGCAATTCACATTTATCTCTTGACACAAACCAAAGGAAAATTCAATATAAATTAGTATCCACTTTAGCCATAGACAATGATGTTCTCCTGCGTGAGTGGTAGATGAGAAAGAACACATAATTGACATGTTTGTAGGCCTTTACTAATAATGAATGGTGTCTTGGGAAAATTGTTCCAACCAACTTCACACAGAAAGTAATTTTCTGTTTTGAAACAACGCACCCAATGTTTTTGAGATCTTTTTAGCTGGCCAGCAATGTACTGGCATGACATATGTGGCCATTAAAAAAACAAAGCCGGACAAACTCGGTAACTCCTCTTCAGACAGAAGTTATGCATGGAAAAACTTGAAAATTGACAATTTCTTGATGTTTTTTCACTTGATTTCATGGTCATGTGAGGAGAGATTTCAACCCCTTTTTGGGAAGACGACTTTAAGGAAAGTTTAGCCACGTTAAGGATCCATCTACTATGTACCTTTAATTTTCACTGTTGGCAGTAAGGAAGTCAATATCAGCTCCAAGAATTACAGCTCAAAAGAGAGAGTGTGAAAATATGGCACAATAATTTTTTAACACAAAACATACTTCCCTACCTATTACTCTGTAAGTATCTCACTCTTCTTCCCTGTTTATACATGGTAAATACTTCTAGTATAATCTCTTTTACAAGCCTATGCACCTATTCTTGTAAACTTTTCATACCGTGCTACCTTTTGAGAAAATACTGTCTTCTGGTTTCCACTGCAAAAAAAACCCCCAGTGAGATCTGGATATTTGTTAGGTATTATCTTCAGGCAAGCACTTAGATGCATGCTGAATTTCAAACACATATTGAAGTCCCGTGGAAATGAATCCAAGTGAATCCGTGGCCTCAAATCTGCCACAGGCCATCACAATGGTTTTGTCCAACACCCTACACTTTCTTGTCGTTTTAAGACAGCTCTAAAATATCTTTCTCTTATTGCCTTCAAAGAGCTATTGGCTTGCAGGATAACCCTGTTTTGAGATGCAAAATAGGTGACAATTTATGGAACTTTCTGCATGTAGCTTCACATAGGACATACAAATAAGGTTTTGGGGTATTTTAGGCCTGGGATAACATGAGGTTTTGAAGAACATTCTTCAGAAATGTTTCCTTTACTTGTAGCTTCATGATTTCAGTATAGGGGTATTTAAAGGTCTCAACATAATTTGTCTCCAGAATAATTTTGCCTCTCTTGTATCATTTTAAGAACCTGCTTTTTGAAGCCAAATTGTTTTGAAAATGCAGTTAATACTGATTATTTAGGCAAGTTTTTATGTTCTGGCCCAAATTTCTATATCTAATATTCATCTAACAACCTTAGCTGACCCTCTTGACCTTTACTTGTATTAGGATAAAGGATATACTTCTCTGCTGTTTATTTGACTGTATCCTGAGACAGAAAATTTGTGACTTCTGTTGGTAGATTCTTTCATCCCCAGTTCTTTCCTACTATATAATCTAATCCAAAATATTCACACTTAGTGTCATCAGCTGTTGTTACTATTTTCTATTAAGTTGAAGTTCCTTGACAGCCAAGATATTCTTACCAGGAGGGTAGCTACCAGAGCATCATTCTGGTGAAATTCTTAGTATGTTGTCATAGGTTAGCAAGCATAGTCCCAGAAGGGACGTCCTTGCTAAGGGGTGCTTACAGTTTCCTCTGGGAACTGATAGAACCTATCAGCTGGCCAGTTTGAATATGGACAATTCTCTAAGCCACTTAAAGTTGTGATCACCTCTGTGATCCACATTTAAGAATAGGCAAACTCCCCCTCCAGGCTCTCTCGTTTCCGGCGCTGGGACAAGTGGCTGCAGGCCCCGTGTGGGGGCCAGCGGGCCCGGCCAGGCCCTGCCTGGGCCAGGCCGGGCCGGGCCACGGCCATCCTGGAGCCATGGACCTGTTCCAGCCGTGGAACCCCCCCCCCCCACTGCCTTGCCGTGGGCAGCCGGAGCGGCTCGGCTCTCCCCCCTCTCCACTGCGATAAGAAAAATTCAACATTCCAGCTGCAAAGCTGCAAGGCCGAGGTGAGAGTAACCCTTTTATTGCTGTGAAGAGCTGAAAACCTGAGGGAAGAGAGAGAGGAGATGCTTAAAGCTGAAATTCTGTTGTGAAGCTATGATATATCAGAGTATCCTGTTGTAATTTCATGAAGATATGGGGGGTGGAGTGTTCAACTCGTGAGCAAAAGCACCTGTGCTGAGATAGGCAGATGCTGACACAGGTGTAATTTCATGAGAAGTTTGGACAGGGAGAGATGAACCAGATGAGGACTTTTGCTCCAAACGGGAAAGGAGAAAACCTCAGTCCGTAGAGATGAACCAGATGAGGACTTTTGCTCCAAATGGGAAAGGAGAAAACCTCAGTTCCTAGAGATGCTCCCAGAGATAGTCCTAACGATGAAGATGATGAAGACCCTTTGCTCCCAGGGAAGGAGAAGGGCCTCTGTTTTTGTTTCTGAACGGCTCAACCTTAAAATTGTACCCCAAAAATCTTCAAGAGTGGACCCTCGAAAGCAGTTGCGGGAAAAGCTGCAAGTCGGGGGAAAGGACTCACACGCAGGCAGAGAGACTCCTCTTCCTAAATGGACTGAACAATATTTGGAAGTGGGCGGCTGTCTCGTTGTGATAATGTTTTCATAGCATGAGCAAGAAGAGACTTCTCTTTCTAAATGGACTGAACAAGGTTATTATGGAAGTGGTAAACAGACTGAACATCTTAAGGGTTGTCTTTTCACATTGTCAGTGGGAGAAGGGAGGAAGGTGGGGGGAGGAGGAGAGTTCTGAAGGTGGTATAATTTTTTTTCTTCTTTTAGGTCTGTTAATAAACTTCTTCATATTCTTTCAAGTTTGGTGCCTGTTTTGCATTTCTCCTAATTCTTATCTCACAGCAGATAAACAGTAATGAGTATTTTGGACCAAACCACTACATATGTCAAGTCTAGTATTATCCTCTGTAATAAATACAAAGTCTATTTTTGTTATTTAAAGCTTCAAAATATTTCTATGCCATTTATTAAATTTTTTGCATTGGTATGTGTTTTTTGCCTGTTAATAACTTATCTGCAAAGTCTGGGGAGAGAGCTGCTTGGAGGTGTGATACATCTTTGACCTTTTTTTTTCTACCTCCTCACTGACTCTCTTTGGCATGAGGAGATACAGGTTTATTATAAGCTCTATTGTTGACATTTAAAGATATCATATTCTCTCTTCAGTTATTTTCAAATTACAGCATGCATGGTTCACTATCTTGCATTTTATAGCAGTTTTTCTTCTCCACTTGATTTCTATTCATTTGTACCTTTTAGCAACAAAGCATGAATACATGCGATTCATACCAGTGCAGTAATTAGCAGTATTAATTGGGATTTTAAAGCACATTATTAACATCTCTAATTTTTTTTAGTTTTCTCTTGCATTTGCGTATTTGGCCACTTAACTTTTTAATTTCTTACTGACGTACAAGAATGGTTCAATGTATATTAATTATATTTGATCTATGCAGAACTTAGTTTCTCTATATTTCTTGAACAGGAAAAGCGTGTCTGGGTAACTTATGATTTTGATGCTAATTTGTCTGCCAATCCTATTGTCAGCCTCCAGGATTTGACTTTTCAGGTTTGAACAATTTGAGATTTTTGAGGAATATGCTACTACTAAGAATGTACAGCTTCTGCAGATGTGATCACCAACAAATAATCATCCTTCCTGGAAAATTTTATAAGGGAGACTATGTATAGTACTGAATCAGCAGTGATAACTCTCAGTTTTCATTACTCTTAAGCTAGTTAACCCTTCCTTTCTGTGAAGTATTTATTATCAAATGAGCAGGATCAGAAGAAAGATCTTGATGTACACCTATACTAGAGATCATTGAGAACAATAACAATTTTGCAAAAAGCAGTGACTTCATTAAGGTTACTGTCTCCTCCCCTTCCAGAGAACGAAAAGAGAATTTCAGTAGGAAATACACTTTGTGGTATTCTTGCAAAGAGTCAAAGGTTTCCATCTAAGATATCTAAGGCTTCTAAAGTTTGAACTCCAGCAGAAGCGAAGGAGAAAGTGCCGAAAATTCTTTTCACAGGCATGTTTGTTAAGATTTTTCTGATGGGCTAATTTAAGGATCAGTGGTGATACTAATTGCTTTACTGATATGTGCCAGCCAGTTACCTGAATGGCAATAATTATATGAAATCTCACAGCCAGAACTCACAATGTATCCATTCAAGCTGACCGCTGAACAACCAACCACTCTGAGAGTTTGTAATGCACAGTTTATGCACAAATTTGTAGGCTAAACAGTATTTGAAAGTGTCAGCTCAGCAGTAAGTATGGATGGCAGGGCACTATAATTGTGCCTTTTTTTGAGCTGTTTTTCACATGGACAAAGTTATGTCAGTTGAAGTTTGGTGGTAATGAGCCATCCTTTCTCCATCATGCTGCTGGACACTCAGTCTCTCCACCTTGGTGTTGCTGGACATGCTGTCCTCTCTTTCCTGGCAGTAATGCTAGACTGTCTCCATATTGCTGCAGCTGCTGGGCTTGGGTCCTCTTTTCCTGGCAGTGGTTTGGCTGCTGGCACTCTCTGCAGTGCTGGCACCTCTCTGCAGTGCTGGCACTGCTGGATTTTTTTGGCTGCTTTTTAGATTCTTACGAGTCTTCCATGAGTCTGCTCTATCTTCCCCCATCTTCTTTTTCATCCTCCTTATGCCTTTACTTACTCTGTCCCCTTTTTCTCCTACCCTTCTCCTTAACTTACTTCATTCTCCCAGGCTTGAATAATCTGTATAAACATCATAGGGGTAAAACAACCATTCATGAGAAAGGTGACCCATGCAGTCCATGGTTCAGAGAGGACAATGTAAGCACCCAGAGTGCAGAACTGGTAACTGGAAGTAAAAGATGGTTCTCATCACTTACTAAGTAAGTTTGAGAAAAACAAATACGGAACAAATACGCAGAGATGACAACTCAATTAATGGTTTGCTCACTAAAAAGGACACTAATAACTTGGAAAAATTTCTTATTGAAATAGACATGAGATAAAATTAAGAACAGTGAAATCTCTTAAGTGTTCACATTTTAATGTATATCTTGTGACTCAGCATAGAAATATGAAAGTAGTGAAACTTCTATTAATTAAGAAAATATTATTCTGCTTTGCTCTTATACAACCTGTATATTTTCTGTATACCAACTAAAGGATTACAGTACTTCAGTATAAGACACACAAGTTTATGAATTTTCTCAGAGTTTTTAGGACGATTTAACTCTGTGGACAACTTACCTACTTGCTGACTGGAATGCTATTGACAAGTTTCCCTTCTAAACAAGTATCACCAAAACGAAGCACAAAGCTGAAATTGAAATGAGTTTATAGATCAATTACTACTGTCTGTTTGCAAGGCTAAACCTGCCTGTAAATAGTGCAATTTGTATATAAAAATATTTGGAAAAAAGGGAATAATACTTATCTCCAAAAGCAACTGTCAAGTGAATGGTCTTGTTTCTTCACTGTGTTAATAGAAAGGCATTACTTAAATTAATATGCTCATTGTTCTTACAGGCCAACAGACCTGCTTCTGAGAGTCAGAGCTCAGAAGGCTACAAAGGCTAAAAAGCAAGCCTTAAAAAATTAGTTATTAATTTTGTTTTTTTCCTTTCTGTCTAAGGTATGTTAGCAACTGCATAGCCATGAGAAGGTACAGTTCTTCCCTCTAGAGATTGTAATCTGAAAGTGCTTAGGGTCAGAGTTGCTCAGATGCTCATAATAAAGCATTCTGAGCCTTGTTCAGTTGTCTCTAAAACAACAAAACTGGTGAAAGAGCTGGAAGAAATGTTCTGTGAGAAGTATCTGAGGACTCTGGGTTTGTCTAGTTTGGTGAAAAGGTTAAATGGGCAACCTTATCTCTCTGTACAGCTTAATGTGGAGGGGATGTGAAGAGGGAGCTCCATTCTGAGCTCTTCTCCCAGGGATAGGGCATGTGGGAAAGGTTCAAAGCTGCACCAGGGGAGGTTTAGACTGGACATTAGGAGGCATTTCTTTACTGAGGGTGGTCAAACTCTGAAACAGGCTTCCTGCAAGAGGTGGATGCTCCAAGCCTGTCAGTGTGTGAGAGGCATTTGGACAAAGCCAACTCTGAATTGGTCAAGCAGTTGGACTAAATGGTCATTGTGTGTCTCTTCCAACTGAGTTTTCTATTCTCACTGTTATAATCATTAGTTGGGCAGTTGTAGGTATTGCAATAGAAATTAATTTTGTTAAGGTTTAAATGCAGAGGAGGAGGTGACTTTACAGAGACATTCATATGGGCTATTTCCCAGGCATGATGCTAAATAGAATATATTCTTTGACCTACCTATTTCTTAATGTGTCTTTTACACACTTGAAAATGTGCATGTGGTTAGAATTAATATAAGAGGAAAGCTAATTGTATGACACATTATATCCCGGAAACATGTACTCAGTAAATAGGTTTTAGTATGAATCGATTCACTCTGGAAACAGGAAGGTGATTGCCAGGAAAATGGTATCACATGGTAGCCAGTAAGTAGTTTAATTTGACTTGATTCAACACAAATATTCTGAAGGGTTAAAAGAAATTCTTTCAAATTAACTGAATAGATTATTTGCTTTCCTGACTAGATGATCTTGACTAAACATAGTAGCACACCTGAGTGTGCATTATTTACATAGGTGGGGCACTTGAAGAAAGAATTGATTTCATTAAAACAAATTACTGCTTTTTAAAGAAATTTGTGAGGCTCAGCAGTATAAAGTAATGAAAAAATTTACTCAGCTGGCAAAGAGGAACCTGTCTTGGTATGAAACGAAGCACATTACTGTCTTCTGCAGAAAGAATCAGATATACTTTCCTAATGTAGGCCTGGCTGCTCTTTGCAGGCAGAGCACCAGCTTTGTGACTTATCTTTAATTTCTTCTAAGACTTTTGTTGTGAAGATGAAGCAAGAAATTTTAAAAATCCTTTATTTTCTTTAGCAACTTTGAATGGGCTTGACAGAGTAAACTCTGAAGTATTACTGTTTGTCAATCTAACTTCTAAATATGGATTTGTGTAATAAATGACCAGACTTATGAAATAAGTGACTGGACTGCCTGTGATTTTTTTTTCTTTTTTTTTGTAAAAGGCATTATATAAACAAAATATCAGTGGTGAATGTCAGCCTGAAGCTCTCAGGCTTTGTAGTTGTAGCTGCTTTGTACAGAATTAAATCTGGAGCACATTAGAGGGAATGAATGTACTGGGACAGTCCTCAGTGTAGAAGATTATGCCAAGATTCTCCTATATACTCAGGCTACAGGAACAGCTCTTGAGAATTAATACAGCTGGGAGGGAACAAAGGAAAAGTAGAGCAATTCCAGGACTGGAACTTGAGAGACAGAAGACAGAACTAAATCAAACAAACTTTGCTATGTCCTGGCCTACAGTGTGAACATCTGGACAGAGTTACTGAGGCATGGTTTCCAGATCTGAGAAAACATGTTGAGAAGGCTCCTGACAATCTGAGAGTTGATAAATGTTCAAAGTTGAGAAATGATTCAGGACTCATTTAAAATCTGATTTACCAACTGGTGTTGTAAGTGCACTACTTTTTGCAGACAGAAATTACATCAGCTTTTCCTTTTTTTTTATAGCTACTGTGTGTCACTAGTACCATAATATCTATGCATAATAGTTCTGATTTTTTTTTCTAATTGCACATGTTGGTCTTGTTCTTTTTCAGTTGTAGACTACTGTGCTTTGGATAACCAAGGCTGCCAACACGAATGTGTTAACACTGAAGACTCCTATTACTGTAGATGCCACCCAGGCTTCATTTTAAATCTAGACAAAAGAACTTGCAGAAGTAAGTTGTGATAAAGTTTAATTATTAACAATTTGCACTTATTCTGTCTTCCAGCTGTCAGCAGTAATACTCCCACTGCTCCTGGGAATGCTGAGTAATGCATCAGGTATAGAAAATGTCGGAGTGCTCTGGAAGCCAAAGGTCTTGAGAACAAAGCAAGCTGTTTTGAGGGTAGAGCCTAAGGGTAGGGGTTCCTCCTGTGGACAGGAAACTTTTAACATGAAATCCAGCTCCTTTTCAACAGCAAAAAGCCAAAGCTTTGTCTTGGATTTCTCCTTGATTATTCGCCTTTTTTCAGTTAGAATGTAATCTCCCTAGCTAGGTAAACAAACAAGTCTGCACAAGACAATTTGTAATCAGTTTCCTTTGTAAAATGATTTAAATTATGAGTAGTTTCCCAATCAGAAGAAACATTACAGTCTATTTTTCTGTGGATTTTTCTGCAGAGTGAGTTCACTGATAGTGTGACAAAGTTCTGGTAACATCAGTATCTTCTGCTAAGCTTCCATATTACCTCCAGCTTATAAAAACTTCATGGCTTTGCTTGTTTGTTGTTCGTCAAATTTGATACCAGGCTAAAAAGATCAAAAATTACTGGAGTTAGAATGGACATAAAGTGGAGGGGAACTGACCAGAAAATACTCATGCCAAGGCTTCCTGTAATTGGGAAAAAAAGCTAATACCTCCACAGTGTTTAATGTCATAACTCCCTTTCAGGAAATGTCAAGGGAAAACCTTAATGTACCTTTCTAGTTACCTTTCTTCATAAATGTGGGCTTTGATAAAGAAATAATACTACTGTACCTATAAGCAGGCAAGCTCCGTTAGTTTTAGATGATTGCGGCTGCCAGTGGTGAATTTAACCCATATCACTGAATAATGTATTCAAACATTATTTCTGAAAAAATGCATCAATATATGTTGTTTTCACAGGCTTTGGGGCATTTCAGTCCTTCTGATGAGAGACTTGGTTAGCCTATAGACTGTATCTGTATTGTGTACTATGCTTGGTATCTATTTCACTTAAATTTAACACTTGGGAAGAAAACATGTAATCCAGGCTGTACATGTGTTCTTACGATCAAGGGAAAGAGACGTACACTTCTCAAAGGTGATTGCTCCCAATTCTGACACAAATTTATGGAATTGCCTGTATTTTCCTTGAGCATGCAGGGGGCCTGGATGACTTGTTAGACTGGACACATAATTTTTAGATGGTCAGAGTCAGGGAAGATGAAATTTCTGCTTCCCAAGGGTCAGAGTATGGTTTGTAGTGGTTAACATAAAGTGTAGATTGTATTAACACTCCCATTTGTCAAGTATCTGTCAGCTAAGGGCTGGCTAATTAAACTTCCACATGTACTTCCACATCCATATATATTTGAAATCTTACTTTAATGTGCTTCCACTGCCCAAGCGTAAGTTTTTGTTAATTTCTTTGATTTAAGAATGTGGATTTTAAGCAGTGTTTTGCCTTCCAGTTTGAACTGAAGAAAGTCCTTAAAACTGCATAAACATTTCTTATACCTTGACTGATTTTTAGTTTATGGCCTAATTGTATGCACTATTTTAAGATGTTTAAATTGATGATCCACAGAATGCTGACATCTGAGGGAATGTTCTGGGAAACTAGTATTTCAGGCTTGCCCTTTCTCTATCCTCTATCTGTTGCTTGAGACAGTATATTGGGCATAAATAAGCATAATTAAAACTTACTAAGCCACTTTTCCTTACGCTTGATATCTTCTGAGCCTTGCTAATAAATTAAAGCATGAATGAAAGAACTGTGTATCTCTTAATGCTGTGCAAGTCAAAACAGCATGAGAGCTCTTCAGAGCAAAAGTGTCCCCTAGTTCCCATGTTATGAATCACACTGCGTTTGAGTCAGCATAAATGTTGCGAACAAACAAACTACAGGTCACTGGATTTAAAATGTTTGTGACTTTAAAACTTTTAACATAAATTTCTACATATTTGGCTTATGTACTGAGTCTCAGGGATGATGGCCAACTAGCCAAGACCCACACCCATGCCAGACAAGTTCTTTGCATCAGCCAGCAGGCCTGAGGCGCCCACTCCCGAGATCTCATGATTGTCTCAGGATCCTGACTTCCCTTTCAAAAATAGAAAGTAAGCCTTTATGCTCATGGCTACAAAGAAATGCTTGGAAATGTAAGTGGTGTCAGTATGGTCATGCATATCTGACAAATGTTTTCTCTGGGAACTATTCCAAAGTTCTCAGAATGAAACACAAGAAGCAATGCTCATGAAGGCAACCTTGCCAACACCATCAGAGTGCCCTATGGCTGGAAGAGCGCAGCAAATTTGGTTTATCAGTGAGGCAGGTGGAGGACATTCAAGCTACTATTAAGGAGACTTCTGCCACTCTTGCTGCTCCCTTCAAGAGAACAGATGGCAGCTTCTCCTTGTACTAAGGGGTGCTGAGCCTCTCCTGTTGCTCTTTACGAATGGCCCGTTTGAATTCTGGATGGGTTCACGTAGTTTGTAGCTGGGCAAGGCTCTGTTAACATCATTAATCTGGGCTGTGTTAATGAAGCCCTGTGAAGTGTATTTTTAGTGTCCCAAACAGAATAACCTCAAGGTTTCAACAGAAATAACAATACCTATTTTTAAACCCTTGTGGTCATCTTCAGAGTCAGTTACCCAAGAAAAGTCTCTCCTGCACACTTGAGTGAGCAAGGATTTGAGCAGCTAAATGCATCACAGCACTGAGTAAGTCCAGAAGGCATACAGCTATATTCCTCTGGTGCACACATGTGGCTTTTTGGGTTCTGTCTCTTCAGTGCACTCTTCAACAACCTATATTTTCTAATCTTCATTTTAGTGAACAGATAAGATATCCCCATGTTATGTATATATCTATGTGCATACGCTGTCAAAAAAAGCTTTGGTAAAGGAAATGTTAATTAATGTTATTAATGTTAATTAATATACAGAGTGGTGTTCATAAATTATAAAATAGTCCTTCCGAGTTTTCTTAGATAGTCACATTCCACTTTGTTTATTCAGTAAATATAGATGGTTTATTATCACTAAGGGCTTTCATCATATATGAAGACTCAATTCAATTAACCTGCCACAGATCCAAAGAAAGAACTGTCCATGCCTCTTAACGCAAATCACCTCTGGAAATAATTAACTTCTGGGAACAAAACCCCCTGAGTTTTCAGGTTGTTCAATAATGAGGTGTTCAAAAGTGCCTGGATATTTTGTGAAGTGTGATTTACGTAATTTGTGACTTGTTTATCTACTTCTAGCCGTGCTGAGGGGTTAGGACCATTTTTCACTAGTATAAATTAACCACACTGACACAAATCTAAGTGATGGGCACACACTGCATCTAAGTGAATGTCAGATTCTTTGACTTCATCAATAATGATAAACTCTATATGGAAATATCTCAGTGCTCAGTGCACAGTTGCTTTCCTTTCTAAGGTACTTTATCCAGTAGTGGTAGCTGTTTCTAGACTGCTTATCTTCTCTTCCATGGGTATATTAAATGAAAGAATTGTGAAGCAAGCACTCAGAGCTGTTAAAAGCATCCACACTCCTGATGACTTGGTTGGCCTGCTGTGATACAATGAATGGCATTCAAAAGCATGTTTGTGTGTGTATTACAGATCATGTCTAACATGCTCTGAGTGAATAGAGGCAATTTTGATGAGACAATGTTTAAGGCTTAGCTGCAAAATATTAAGAAATATTTAAGATTCTAACTTCTCTACCACATGAACTTCTGTTCTTGAATAATTCTTTGTAGTATTTGTCAGGTGTACCTCAGTATCGCAGATATTTGGAAAAAAAGAAACATTTTATTTTCATGGTTTGAAACAATATGGTAAAACACCAAAATGGTGCCTAAGGAAAAAAAGGCAGAAGAAAAGAAAAGAAAACAAAGTAACTCATTTTTACCTAGTTTATTTCTGAGAAATATTACTCACTGACACAGACGCTTTTTTTTTTTTGTTTAGAACCAGATTATTGTTCTCTTCAGGACCATGGTTGTGAACAGGAATGTGTTAATACAGATGATTCCTATTTTTGTCAATGCCGAGAAGGGTTTAGACTTAATCCAGATAAGAAAACATGCAAAAGTGAGTAATCCTTTAGACATAATAAAGTTCATCTGCTTTTATTTCTTGAACCTGCAGTGAATCGTTTCCCTTCTGAAAGGATGGAAGTTTTCTCTGTAATTAAGGTTGAAACAAATGTTTCTTTATAAACTTGAATTTTAATTGAATGAATCATGCTGGGAAAATATACATTTTGCTGCCTTGTAGATTACTTTGTATATTAGACATTTTTGAAGACTTTTATGGAAACCTGAGGATTAATGTAGGAACCAAAATGACTTAAAATAAGTTCATTACTTATTTGAAACTTTCTGGCCTTGGCTTGTAAAAATACAAGCAGCTTATTTCGCCCAGTTGGTTTAGCCAAGGACAGATACATTTAATCAGCTGGAAATGTGTTGAACAGGCAACATAGCTATCAAAATCAACTTAGAGTCA
The DNA here is from genome assembly GCF_017639235.1 of Corvus kubaryi. Lineage (NCBI taxonomy): Eukaryota > Metazoa > Chordata > Aves > Passeriformes > Corvidae > Corvus > Corvus kubaryi. The sequence goes on from NW_024581127.1 coordinate 14,385,064, forward strand.
GACACAAAACTTCACAGTTTCCTAAAAAAATTGTAAAAACAGCATGATCAGTGTCAGTGTTATAAACCAATCACACATAATATTTACTTTAGAAAGATTTAGTGCTACAGCTCTTCTTGAGTGGGGTCTGGAATCACAGCAGATTTTTAATGTAATGTGTTCAAGTTTAGGGAGAATATATTCAGCAAAATGAAATAGCCTGATCCTGTGACTCATTTGTTGGGGGGAGAAAATCGTACTACTGGTATTTCATGAATATTATAAACTTGTCTGGAGCAATCTAATTCTATTTCTAGACACTCATAAAATTTATCTGGTTTTGTTTCTGGTTTTGTATCTGGTATTTTTGTTCAGTCTTAAAGATACAATCTCACAAAGCATTTTCGTTTGCACAGTGCTGTTTTTGCAGTAATCCATGCTATTCTGCTTTTTATTATCTATATGGTATTCTAATACATTCAGATTTTTATAGATTCAAAAGCCTTGGTAAGCAAAAGAGCAGCATTGTATAAAATACTTATTGCCGAGGATGTAATTGCAAATTAAAGGCAAATTGTAATTCCCATTGGGGGTATTTTTCCTTATAGGACTTTGGATTTGGCTGCAAATCTGGTGATGTTTCCAAGATGAAGCTCCTATTCCAAATCTTGTTGTAACAAGGGTCATGTTAGCTAAGCTAAGCTTGTAAAATAAAGCAGAATATTTGCATATATGGCCTTTTCAGAAATCAGGGTCAATAGATGAGTGGTGACAAGAGCCAGGCATTCTTCCTCCGCCACCACGTGTGACTTCTGATGACTACAGAAGGAGATCTAGGGGGTCAAAGTGAAGCATTACATAGCTGAGTGTTTGCAGTCTGGTCTCAGATCCTCATCTCAGTGTCAGCTTTAGAAGGTGTCCAAAGCACGGAATCCAGTATTGTTTAAGTGAGCTTTTCTAAGCTGTTTTACTTCAGAAACCCTTATGGCTGGCTTCAGTTTTTCTCTTCACAGAAGTAAACTTCTGTGCTTTAGGTCAGCATGACTGTGAGCATGAATGTGTTAACATGGAAGAGTTGTTTGTGTGCAAATGTCATCTCAGATACGCCCAACAACACCATGGCGATACGTGCAGCAATGAGTGTGCCTCATGAACTGCAGTGACTAGTTTACTGCAAGGCAGAGGTGTGAACAGAGTGAGAAAACACTCCTGGGTCCCTTTTGAGATATTTGAGTCATGCAAACCTATGTTACTGCAAAGTCCACCACAAGCCAGGCCTAGTGAAGTAATGCGATAGTGAGATCCCTGATCCAACAGAGAACTAAAGCATCATTTTCTCCTATCCAAATAACTGGGGAAATGTGTTCAGCCATTTCACACAAAGGCACTGTCTGACACAAGGACAGTGCTTGCTGCTGAACATCTGTATTGTTGCTATGGGCTGTGTAACACGCAGCACACCTCATATTGCTGTATGCTGATATGTGGGGATATGAAGAGACCCATCTCTTCTGTATGTTTACACCTTCAGTGATCCATTCAATGAAATGTCCTCTTTTCGGAAGAATCTTGCTAAACAAAGGATTGGTGTTGGCCCAGAGAAACCCAACAGCACTGCCCACTTGGCATCACCCAGTTTTAGAAGATAGTTTTGTTGCAGAGAACCATTTTACATATCACCTAAAATATTGGCAGCATTTTTCCCCAATGTACTTAAAACATACTTTTCCAAAGGAATACTCGAATTAAAAAAAAAATCACTGAAGTCACTGAAATTTTTAAAAAACTTGATAGGAGCGGGAATAATCATTTTTAAATAAACTGTGGTAAAGCCGTGTTGCAACTTTTTGACAATTATAGTTTAAGACTTTCTCAAGCTGGATATCTAAAAATTAGTATCCTAAGACATTTCTTGTCTGTAAAAACGGTGAGCCTTCCCCAGTCATTTTCCCTGTTTGCATTTTTTTTTTTTTTTTTACACATGTAATAAAGCACATGTGATCACAAAATTTACAATTATAGTGATTTCCAAAGCCTGGTAATCAGCACCTTTGTGATTATTGCACTCTTTGAAAGAGTGTGTTACAAAATTCTGCATGAGATCCCCAAGTACTTAAATGTTAAAAATTCATGTTGTTATGTGGGTGTTTGTATTGAAAAGATGGAGCCAAACAGATGTAATTTTTCACAGAGAATATGGGTATTTTCTTTTTTTTTTCCACTTTTTTTTTGTGCTCTGAGAAGTTACACAAGCTTCTTCATGATGATGTGAACTCTTGGAAAAAGGAGAAGGTTCCAGCTGGAACTTGCTTTAGCTAGTAAAAACTGACACCTCAGCTTCATTTGTTCAAGCCTACAGTGTCTCTCTATATATAATGGTAAATCTGGACCAGTTACTGCAAACTCGTTGCTTAGTTAAATAAACCAATAAACAAATATTTAGAATAAGTGATTTAGCATTAAGTACAGATTTATTTTTAATGTAAACAAATTGCTGCAGACACGTCTGTTCACATCTGTAAACTATTTGCAACTGGAGACATGCGAGACTGTGTTTGTGTCTGAGGGAACTCCAATACTTTTGATCAAGTTATGCTAAAGTGATTTGGGCCTATATAACTAAAACTAGACATTAACAAACCAGCAGGAAAACACTATGAGGAAGTTCAAAGCTTTTTTCCTAAAATGTCCTTCTTCTATACTCACAGAGTCAGCAAATTGCATAGTACATCTGCAAGCGCACGTATCTCACCCTACAGCTTTGCTGTCCACTGTGAGGAAATATATTTTTTAAACCCAGTTCACACCTCTCTCCCTTCCCCCACCTTTTGTCTTTCACACTAGTTTCATACAAGACTTAGAAGACATATTCCATTTTATCTTACTTGGAGTAGGAATAGGGAAATCAAAGAAATTGAATATGTTAAGACACTCTCACTCTCATAATTTCTACCTATCCCTCACTAGGCTTTAACTGCTTGAACTTGTTGGCAGGTTAAAGTTTTAAATTGGTGATTTCTCATCTTGTTGAAAAAAGAATTTAGTCTTTATGAAACAATCTGAAAGCCAAAATTTCTATTTCAAAAATTACTAATACTCATATTTGCTGAGAAAATTTAATGGTGAACATAAGAGACTGTCTTGTTTTTTAAAGAAGGAAAGCATGATTCTGTGGGTAAGACCAGACTGGACTTCAGGGTTCTCCCTTCTCTCCACTTCATGATAGTTCAACCACATCGCAATTTTTGGCAAGGGAAATCTGCTCTTCACCAAGTTTGCTATCTGCCAAGTGGGGTTGTTGAATTAATTTCACTTAGGTGTTGTTAACTCAGGTTTCTCAAGTAGTTGGAGATACTTGCGTAAGTAAAAAGCTGTACTGATCTTTTCCCCTTGCTCTGCATATGTATCAGGTACTAACTACAGTGTCATAGTTTGTGTATCTAAGACACCAATGTGATTTCTTCAATCATTAACACAAATCAATAGGAGTGGACCACTGTGTTGAAAGCAATCATGGCTGCGAGCAACTGTGCCTAAATACAGGTGACTCCTATGTCTGTCAGTGCTCTGAAGGATTTGTCATCAATGAGGATCTAAAAACCTGCACACGTAAGTCTTGCGAGAACATCCTTCATTTCAGTTCCCTTGGGAATGGTTTCTGTTTCCATACAGGGTAGAGGACTCGTCTTCAATTTATTCTTACAGTCTGCATTTCAGTAATACTTTAATAATTATTTGAAAGCAGAAACAGAAAAAGTATTTAGGAAAGAATACTTGTCAAGATAACTCTTACTCCTCACATATTCAGAGAAGGTTTGGGAGACCTCTTCATCCCCAGGTGTTGAGGATAATTTTTCAGTCACATGATAAATGTGTCTGACAGGTCATCTGGACAGCAGTGTCCCCCAGGCAGACTGCACCGCTTTACCTGGGGCAAGAGGAGAACTGATAGCCCCACACTGAGCTTTAAATTTAGCATGGGAATCCTTAATAAGTGAGCAGAAGTTGTCCTGGCAGCTCTCTGCTTTTTATAAATCTAAGGATCATTGAGAATTGATACAATTTCACAAACAGTTGAATTGCCTCCTTCACTGGAAAAATAATGTATAGAAAGGGCGAGAAAAAGAAGGATATGAGTGCATTTTACCTGTTGACTTTTTAGACCTCTTTGGAGAGAGTCTTCTGTCCACTTTTTCCACAAATTTTGGAGGTACATTATTTTTCAAGCTTGTAGAGTGTTGGAGCAGCTCCAGAGTTCATCCTTTTTCTTGCTCTCAGGCAACACAGTTTTAAGAGAAGTCAAACTGCAAGTCCTCCATCACAAAAATTATCTAAACAGAATTGAGGCAAATCAGCAAAGGCAGTTTGCCTTTGTATTTATCCTTGTGTTTGCCTCCATAGTAACCTTTTTAGCCCCATCCAATACCTTGACAGACTTTGCTTCTGTCTGCCACTGCAGCTCTCTAAAAAGGGGCAGACAGTAACACAAAAGTATAATTAGTGTATGTGTAACAACAATAGGGTCTACTAAAACCAATTTTTTTTGATATTTATCTGTAGTACCACTGAAAATTTAGAAACAGCCAAATAATGGAGTTTTATCAACTTGCAAATGGAAAATCTCTTTTCCTTTGTAGTAACAAGAGATAATTTTCATTCCTGAGTTATTTTCCTCCAGGCTGTACTTGGAAGCCTATCAGCAGCAGAGTTCAAGAAGCATTTGGACAACATTCTTTGGCAGATAGTGTGAGTTTTGGGGCTGCTCTGTGCAAGGCAGGTAGTAGGATGTTGACTGGTCCTAGTGAGTCCCATCCAACTCAGGATATTCTATGATTCTATGAAAATGGTGCTGAGTGCAATGAAACTGAGCTTTTTTCAATAGCTCCTCTTCTCATAACCTTGTCCTCATATCTATTTAGGAAAGATCTGTCCTGTTCCTGAGCTCTAGGTGAGATGTTGAAACCTCGTGAACATTTTTAGGCTACCATGAAGAGAGTTTTGACACTTTGTAATATCCTGAATGAGCAGCTGAATGGAAGCATTTAACATATACCTCTCCTAGTGAGAAAACATCTGGGACGTTTACTGTCATATACACTGGCTCAAGTATCTTAAGAAAGCTATGGGAACACCTGAATGGTAACCAAATCTGTACCCTAACAAGTCATCACAAAAAAGTAAGTGTGTGTAGCCAACAGACAGTAGAAGTGCTGCTTGCAAAGTCCCAGGAGCCCTATGTCTTTCTATTACAGAGAAGAAACACTTGGAAATTTGAGATGAAAAGTGAACCATATTTGACAGTACTTGTCATTTGCAATTCTTTGTAAAAACTTGAATAGCCCAAGCCAAATCCCACTGACATCTGAGAGTTTTTCTTCTTGCTGCCACAGGAACTGGGTCAGGTCCACAAGTGAGTTCTGGGGACTGCCACCTTCACTTTAGGCCATTTAGAAACTATTTAAAGAATGTTCACAAGGTAGCTTTTATGTCTTTGCCAGTGTCTTATATAAAATCTTTGCCAAAGTATTTTGTTTTGTTTTAATCCACTTTAATCCAATCCAGACATGGACTCTCTTCAGCTATGTTAAGCACAGAAAAGTATGATTTCTCAACTCTGCTTAAAGCAGTCAATGAAAAGTACATCACTAGGATCTCTTACAGTTTATTGAAGCTATATAATCAGATGAGAAACTGAATTATTGTTTAAGCAGTTCAATATACTTACATTTACTTGCTCATGTGGAATGCAAATACTAGAGATGAAAAATAATCAAGTCATTATTGGTTAAATGTTTTAATAATTTTGATTGCTCCTACAGGAGTTGACCATTGTGCTCTAAGTGATCATGGCTGTGAACATTTGTGTGTAAATGGTGACAGATCTTATACTTGTCAGTGTTTTGAAGGATACAGGCTTCGTAACGACGGGAAAACATGTAAACGTAAGTTATTATTGAGCATCTCAGAGTCTAATATTACACACATAGAAGAAATCTGTAAGGTAGGATTGGATTGCCTAAATGCTGCAGTGCAATGTAATTTTAAGTGTTCAAGGATTTCAAGAGGTCATATTTCCTCTTTGTTGTCATATTTGCCAGCAGTATGCCAATATCTTGGATATGCTAAGGCATCTATAATGGTACTGAATGCATACTTTTAGGCACCTGAATCACACCCTAAACATCTGTGCCATTTAAAAAGTAGCCCTGAAATTGGACAGCTGTGGATCCAAAACTATCCAGAGCTGGGATGACTGTAATTTTCTTCTAAAATTTCAAGGTAAAAATATATAATGTTCATAAAGTCTTACCCAGCATGAAGCTTGCAACATTATTAATGAAAAGTTCATTTTGTCCAGCATGGGATGAGGATGATTGCAAAAGAAATATCATAGTTATATTACAAATTTGACTACGTTACACAGTTATGAGGAGTGGCAGATATCAAGAAAAAACCTAATAGTAAATTTTTCTCAACTTTTATAGCATAAGTCACTAAGTGATCAGAGAAGAATCATGAATAAGCATTCAGTATTTTGTAACTGCAATCCCCATAATATCTAACATGAACATCTGCTGTTCAAAAACGTTTACAGAAAAAAAATTAAAGGCATCCAGATATTACCATGATGAATGAAAAGCTCCTTGTTCTTAGCTGGTGTTTCACAACATAACCCTCTTTTGTTATTCTGCACAAACAGAAACAAATCTGCCTGTCTGAAAAAGTTAGGATACACTAAAAGCAAGTCAACTTTGAACATGCTTCCCTTAACTAACAGAATTTTTTATATATGAAATTATTCCCAGGTAAAAATGTCTGCAAATCAGTCAACCATGGCTGTGAGCATGTTTGTGTTAATTCTGACAATTCCTACATCTGCAAATGTCGTGAGGGATTCATACTGAGAGAAGATGGCAAGACCTGCACAAGTGAGTGACTGGTATCTATTGTCCACTTTTGCATGTACAGCAGGCAAGGAAGGAAAGGGGTATTTTTCACTTCTTAGTGGAAAAGAAGCAACAAACTGCCTTTTGATAGCTACATTTCTTTAACATATTTTCATTCAAAACCTACATTTATATCAATCATTCCCAGGACAGGACATCTGCAAATCAGTCAGCCATGGCTGTGAGCATATTTGTGTTAATGAAGATGACTCGTATGTTTGCAAGTGTCATGAGGGTTTTCTTCTGAGAGAAGATGGGAAAACATGCAGAAGTAAGTACTCTGAGAATTACTCACAGAATTTTATCTACCGTATGTATATCTGAGAAGCATTCAAACAAATGCAACAGTTTACTGTCATAATAAAGGAGTAGTCCTCATATGTATAATATAGGAGTAGCATTTATATTTTTATACATTTAGACCTACCAAATGTTTGTGAGAGACTCTGTGGACAAAAATAGCATATTTTAATAGATCAGCTGACAGACTGGAAACAGAAAATACTCAGAAATTTTCAGGTATCAAGAGTTAAGTGTTTGCTGCCTAAAATATTACGTGGAATTTATTCCAGTGCTATCAAGATAGACCTAATGAAAGCTGTTACTTCTCCCTGCATGACACATTTACTGTAGATGTGCTTTAACCAAATATCGTCAACTGTTCTCAGATAAAGACATTTGCAGTTCAGTTCACCATGGCTGTGAACATGTTTGTGTTAATGCTGATGAGTCCTACATCTGCCAGTGTTATGAGGGCTTTGCACTAAGGGAAGATGGAAGAACATGTAGAAGTAAGTATCCTTCTCTTTAGTAGAAGATTTTCTTTATAATCTGTGAATTTGTAGATGTATTTTAAATATGGCAACCTTATTTTTTTTAACAGATAAAGATGTTTGCAATTCTGTTGACCATGGCTGTGAGCATATTTGTGTGAATACTGATAGTTCATACATTTGCCAGTGCTATGAGGGTTTTGTATTAAGAGATGATAAGAAAACATGCAAAAGTAAGTTATTTTAATGTTACTATATTTTTTATATTTAGACACCTACAGAAGAAACATATTATTTAGAGGCAGTTTTTCTTATAGGAGATTTTGCCTACAAAAAGGAGAATAAATTCTTTATTTACTAGGAGATTACTACTGTTAGTCTTTAAAGTTTTGGAAATGTTCTGATTCATCAAACTGTAGTAAATAAAATCTGATTATTTCTAGATAAGGACATCTGCAAATCAGTCAGTCATGGCTGTGAACATCTTTGTGTTAATAACAATGATTCATACACTTGCCAATGCCATGATGGATTTGTACTAAGGCAAGATGGGAAAACATGCCGAAGTAAGTAGTTTATTGATGAAAGAAGGAATTTAATTTCTGTCTTGTTAGAATATTATTCACTGATTCATAGTGGCCAGAATGGAATATTTTTCTCTATAGATCACAAGACTTAAATATGAATTAAGTATTGTTTGAACTAAAGCTACATTTCAGAAAAATCAGCCAATTTTAAGGTTTGAATGTAGGTTTTAAAATGTGAACTTCATTTCCAAATTATGTATGTTAAGTTTTAATCTTGAGCATAGGATGTTGCTGCATTTTACTGTAATGGGTTGAAGTTCTAATTACCACTGTGTTCTTCTGTCTATATTCATGCAGATCATAACTTAACTTGTTCCTTAACCTCTTAGCATGTTCTTTTGCAAATGATAAGCAAATGAAACTCCTTCAGGCTTTTTATGTTTTCTAATCTTTTTATAAATCTTGCTCCCCTAAACCTCTGCTATTTATCAGCGTCCTTGTGGGTGCACCGCAGTGAAAGAAAGTCTTCTCTTAGAAGACATAGCAGGGTCCAGGGCAGAGGAATAATAACCCATCTAATTCTTATTTGAATGTACCTATCTTTTTTTTAAATCATTTATCTTTTGTTTAATCTTTTTTTTTTTGACAAAAGATAGTCTCTGACCAAAATATTCTGCTAGCACTTGTGTTCAATTAGTTATCTACCATGATCAAAAGTTGTTTAAGATTCTCAGTATTACAGGTGTCCCATGTCCTGTAAGTACAGCCTTCATTTTTTGTTTCTAAATGTATATCCTTAATTCTGGCTATTTTAAAATATATATGATTTGCTGTTACTCAAAAAGATTCATGTTACTTTCTGTCAGCAGCTGCTTTATCTTTATTTGCCATTCTCTCAAAAGCGGAGTAATCTACAAACTTTGGTTATTTTGTGTTTTATCCTGGGCTGTCCATAAAAATATTAAGTAGTAGAGGAGCAAGGCAAATTCTTAGAAAGAAAGCTACTTGATAGTCGCCCATTTGCAATTGGTTGTGAGGACCTTTCTAGCCAGTGTTAACCAATATAATGTTGTAGTCCGTTTCCTTAATCAAAATAAATACCAAGACTGCTGCCTTTCTGAATGTTCCACTGTATGAACAGCATAAGCTTTAAGAACCAACCTCATCATCAATTAAGATATTTATATAATTTTCCAGGATTTATTTTTCTGTAACACCAAGCTGACTGATGTTAGTCCTCTTCCTTTGATTTTACTCTGACTCAAGTTCCACATTATCTATTGCATTATTTTAGTGCAGATCAATGTCAAGCTGACAGGCTTACAGTGAACTACTCATATTTGAAACACTGGAACCATAGTACTATTTTCAGTGTGTGTGCATACACTGGGAATGGAGATAGCTCAGTGTTTTGGGGCTTCCTCAGAGTTCTAGGAGTTACTGAAAATTAACACTAAGCATCCAAGACATCCTTCAGAAACCTCTTTTACAACTCTCTGCTGCAAGTTATCTGGAGTTACCGATTCAAGAATATGTGTGTGTGTATGTGTGTGTGTGTGTGTGTGTTCAGTAGGTGCTGTGTGACCTACTTCACACAGTGTGAAACTCTTCACTCCAACAGAATCATCAGTAACCTATTTCGTATCGTCAGATCTGAATACACTAGAATTTTTTATATTTCTGCATTGAGATTGGCAACTCTACCTTTCTGTCTATTAATTAATAATACATTGTTTGAATGCTTTTTGTTCCTAGAAGTATTTAAATAATGTATTCATACTACCCTTTATTTAGTTGGCTATGTACTCCCTTGTCCTTTTTCTTATTATTTCAGTGTTTTCAAATTCCTAATATTTTCACATTCAGTAAATACTGTGAATGTTTTTTTCTTTCAGTCATTTTTAAAATCTTATAGCTGTTTTCAACTTCAATTTCTAAATTTTTAACTACCCTGGCATTCTTTTTAGATTGTGAGACTACATTTTTGGGGGGTGTCTAGTAAAATAACCTTAAATAGTGCAATCATTGATGCTTTTTATTATTATTATTATTATTCTCCCCCCCCCCATCCCAAAATCGTCTGGCTCATATTTGCTTTCAGCTATGCAAAATTCATCCTTCTGAAGTAATAGAAGGTGGGTATTTGATTCTGTTTATAAACAAGTATGTCCAAGCTGTACACAGCTGTGTATAAGCAGATGCTAATTTTTATTTACATTATAATTTCTCTTTTATCCACTATGACGGGATCTAGTTTAGATTGCCACATCTTAAATATAATTATTTTTGAGTTAAAAGATTGTCTTACGTAGTAGTTTTTGGAATTTTTGTTTTGGTAGCAGGAGATCCCCATGAAATTCGGCTCAGATTGAAGTTCTTGTAAAAATATAAGCCTCAAGAGTCAAGTTGAACTTGGCTGTCAGGACTCTTCCACTTTTTGTGTAAAGGTAGTTCTCCCTTAGGAACTGATATTTTCTTTTGTGCTGCATAAAGAAGAAAAAGGGAATGCTGATAGATTGCTCCACTTTCTTCTGCACTTTCTCTCCATCTGTCCTTTTTGAAGAGGTTTTAACCAACTGGTTTAACATTGCAGTCATACAAAGTCCTTGCATAAATTTTTAGCAATCCAGTTAGATTTTATTTATCGTCTTAAATAAGTACTTCCTAGTCTTTCAGGTTTTGTTTATGTAGACTCTTGGCACTGATATAAGGATTTTAAGACAATGGTTAAATCATGTCCTGTGGTGTTTTTTTTAGTTTTGTTTTTACCAGCATGAATTTGTGCTAAATGACTGTACTAAATTATTCCCTCCTTTCACTCTTAGTGCTCTTAATGTAAAGTCCTCCTCCTCCTTAATCTAGTCAGATTAATCCTAAAATGGTTTATTTTCAGTTGGAGGTCATCCAAACCATGAAGTTCTGGTCAGATGATAAAGAATTCGTATGCAATGTAAGATAGGATGTCCACCATTTAACTAGCCAGAGATTTGCTTTCAGTTACAAGCTTCCATCTTTTTTTGCTTGTAGGATTAACCCCCCAGTCTTTGCATTTATAAAAAAAAAGTTTAACTAGCAAGCCACATAAATATTATCTAACTGTTCCTAGGCAAGGATATTTGCAAATCAGTCAGCCATGGCTGTGAACATGTGTGTGCTAGTGCCGGTGATTCATTTGTTTGTAAGTGCCAAGAGGGATTCCTGCTAAGAGAAGATGGAAAAACTTGCAAAAGTAAGTAGTCTGATATTTATCAACATACTTATCTGCAGCTCATGCTTGTGTAGAAGTGCACTAACCAGCAAAATCTGTCATCTGTTTTTAGATAAAGATTTTTGCAAATCAGTCAACCATGGCTGTGAACATGTTTGTGTTAATTCTGGTGATTCATATACCTGCAAATGCCATGATGGGTTCCTACTGAGAGAAGATGGGAAAACCTGCAGAAGTAAGTAGCACAAGAACTTGATTGGATGAATTACACATATAATAATGAAGGCCTCTGCTGATGTGTGCTGACTGCCAACTCTCCTGTTTGCAGACAAGGACATTTGCAACTCAGTTGACCATGGCTGTGAACAAGTTTGTGTGAATACTGGAGATTCCTACATCTGCCAGTGTCGTGAAAAATTCATACTGAAGGAAGATGGAAAGAGATGTAGATGTGAGTAACCTGAGCTATAAAAGTATGATTTTATTTGAGGCTTTCAAGTGTTGTGGGTGCAAGTACACATGTGTATGTTTGTGACTTCCAACTATTTGGGCTTCTTAAAATGATACCATGTCTCCCTAACAAGCCTCACCTCACAAACCCTGTCCACTCTTCTCAGATAAAGATGCTTGCAACTTGGTTGACCATGGCTGTGAACATATTTGTGTTAATACTGATGATTCCTATGTCTGCAAGTGTCATGAAGACTTCATACTGAGAGAAGATGGAAAAACTTGCAGGAGTAAGTTATTTAATCTTTGGTTTGTACTTCCTGATCTGTTAATGAAACACACTACACAACAGTAGTGTGTTATTTGTGTCTTTATTATAGAATCAGCTTCATGTAAGTGAGCTCCTTCATGAAGAACTATTGCCAAATTTTTTATATTTAGTGAAAGTTATTTACTTAGCTAACTGTGCTAAATACAATTTTCATTATTCCAAGTTTAAAATGTCTGCAAAACAGTCATCCATGGTTGTGAACATGTCTGTGTTCCAACTGGCGATTCATACATGTATCAGTGCCACAAGGGATTTATATTGAGGCAAGACAGGAAAACATCCAGGAGTAGCTGAAACTTTCATGGGGAATACATTTTTGAGTCTTAAAAGAAATAACAGACTAATTTCACTCAAGGCTTGTTCATGACAGTTTTGTATTTGAAAAATGGTCTAATAAGGGAATTCTCTTAATAATTCTCAGATAAAGACCTGTGTAAATCCATTGAGCATGGCTGCGAACATATGTGCATTAATAATAACAACTCATACAGCTGTCAGTGCCATGAGGGCTTTGTTCTGCGACGAGATGGGAAGACATGTCGATGTAAGTAACTCATCATGTCTGTCAGCCACTCTTCTCTGGCACTGCTACATAAATAAGCAAAGATCTCATACTTCTTTGTCATCTGTTCTTCAGATATCATGTTTGGAGTCTTTGAATTTATAAAATGTTAAATAGAATACAGATAAATACTTCAATTTTTCCTAGATAAAGATGTCTGCAAATCAGTTGACCACGGCTGTGAATATGCTTGTGTTAATAATGATGATTCCTATATCTGCAAATGCCAGGAGGGATATGTACTAAAAGAGGATCAGAAAACATGCAGAAGTAAGTACATTTTATTTAGAACACATTTGTTTCTTTGATTTCTAAAATTAATTTACTTCACTTCCAAAAAATTATAGAATCATAGAATGGTTAACGTTGGAATGAACCTTATTGAAGATCATCTAGTTCCATCTCCCTGCTGTGGGCAAGAACACCTTCTACTAGACCAGGTGTCTCCAAGCCCCATGCAACTGGCTTCGAATACTGCTGCAACTTCTTATTTCAAACATGATATAATATTTGAAAGCTAAGAGCATATGTGTGTGGCAGAAAATGTCTCAAACCATTAACTTGATGCCCTCCTAAACAAAAATCTATCAAATTGGAAGAGTTGTTTTGGCACAGTGTTGAGTAAAATAATAATTCTTTTGAAACATCAGGAGAAAGCCAAAGGGGAATCTTATTATCAAGGAATGTGCATTTTAATCAGGTTCATATACTGTGGATCTTTTATCTTAAAATATCATTAATTCTATTTGCTTATCTTTCAACATGACATGCATTTATCTCATAATCTCTTAATACTTGGAGGAGAAATTCTACTGGAACTGAGTAAAAACATTTATTCTGCTAAAAATGGATGCCTTAGTTGAGGAGACTGTGATTACCAAAAGAACGGTAACAAGTTCTCACTGTTCTCAATCCTAACAAACACCATGCACCATGAACTGCTGCCCTTTCTTGACTTACGCAGTAGTATTGAGGTGGTTGTGATATGTATATTCATTGCATTTTCGTCACCTTAGTACATGTGAGGTGTCTTTTTCTCAGCGGACTGCAGAAAGGAATTCTTGAACAGTTTTAAAATAGATATTTTGTAAGAAGAAAAGTCCAGGCTGTAAAGCTGAAAATCCCTTATTCGTATAGTGGCTTGGTAAAAAACATCTCCAGTAATTTCTGCAGAGTAATTTCTGCTGCACAGTTCTCTTTTGTGTAGTGCTTACAGCATTCTTCCTGTACAAAGATCAGAGATGAGTGGAGGTCAAAGTTTATTTGGTCCAGACTAAGAAGCAAATCTTACATTCCTTAGGGTGGCATATTCTTCTGGAAACTACATTGATCCAATAGGAGCTGAGTATCTCTACAGCTAGCCTTTGCACAAAGCACACTAATATTTGCCTGCTGAAGGCAATTCCTTTCCAGAATAAAAAAAAAACCAAACCAAAACAACCCACCTGGCAGAAGCAGTCTGCAGCTAGGAAGGCATTCTCCAATCTCTAAATTCCCTAACCTCATTACTGATGCCCAGTGCCTAGAAACTGCTTTGATTTTTGCATGTGCATTTACCAAAAAGTATGGGAAATACAAATTCTTCTGACAAACTCCCAGCTCTAATGGGTAAACTGGAAAAGGTTAATTGCAGCAATACATAAGCCTTCTAATTACAAAATTGGTAGACAGTTACAAGCAAAAAACCCCTTATCTAGCCAATTCTGATTCTCTCAATAATTAGTTTTTTAACTGTTTTATAACTCCTGCAACACAAATGCAGCTTCAATGATTCTCTTCCGTGTCTCTCAGTGCTGACAAATTTGACAAATGCAAAGTTAGTATATGGGCTTATCCCTGGAAGAAAATTCTGACAACTGTGTCTATATGCTAGCTATGTTCTTCAGTTCTCTCCACTTAAGAGTAATTCCTAACATCTACTGATTGTTGCTGCATTTTTAAAAGTTGTAGTATTCTGCTGTCCTGGGTTGCAGTGTATTCTATTACCATCCTCAGGAGCCGTTGA